>NC_085137.1:229234853-229517853 GCF_035046485.1 Aedes albopictus
CACAAATTGCGATGCATTTAAGTTTAAATTAAAATATTACATTATTTACTCAAATATTACGGTTTATTTGCCAATTTGTTCAAAAAAAAAAAAAAAACAGTAGTATTCGACATGCAACCGATCTAGGAAGCTAGTTGACACTTCTTTTTCTGAAGCTGCCGGATTTTTTTGCGAGAATTTGTGGGAAACCAAGATAGAATGATTTTAGCGCTTGCGATAATTTTACAATGTTTTACGCTGTGCTTCAATAACTATCCACACTAAGGTAGACTTTTACCATTACGACGCAATCTCTTTATGGCTTGCGAAAAAACTACCATTATTCTGTAAGGGTTCGTTGCAGGTAAGACTGTGATATCTTTGCTGTGATTGTAGACGTTTAAATCAATACAACACTCTTACTCAAAGTGCAAAGTTTCGGTACATCAATTGGTGTGGTCAATTATGATTTTTAATAAGCTCAATTTATGTATAAATGGATAAGTTTTTGGTGAAAAAAATTTGTTGCTCAGGTGTTTCAGATGCCCGGCGTTTCAAACTAATTCAGAGGCCCTTTTTCACATTCTTCAATTTTTTTTTTTTTTTATGTGTATCCACATTCTAGCTGCCAATATGTTCATCATTAACTTTTCCGTCTTCCTTCCTCCAATCATTCACTATTCTTTCTAGTTTTACAATTCAGGGATTAGTTGGCGTTGAAACTGTCAATCAGGGGGTTTTCCTCCTTTTAATCATAGGCGAATATTTTGAGTTATACTGACGTGGAGAACAGTGCCACGATCATTTCTTCTTCAGCCAAACGGCGTTCATCCAAATGACGTTCAGCCTAATTACGTTCGGTCAAATGGCGTTCGGCTAAGCGGCCAGCCAAATGACACTCGGCCAAATTACTCGCAGCCAGTATTTTAACAATAAACAAATTGTGTTCGCTCTTCGTACATATGTTTGCGATTAGGGGAAAGATTTGATTTTCCTTATAACATTTAAAATGCCGTGTCATTGATTGGCTTGGTAGCTAAGTCAGTAAAGCACTAGTGTAGCATATAAGAATCGTGAGTTAAAATCTCACTTGAGCTGTGGATTCGTTCCTTATTTCACACACTAATAATGTATCCATCCGTACATATGTATGTACGTTGAGTTAATTTAAAATTCTAATTGATCATACGGATTTATATACCGAAACTTTGCACATTGAGTAAGTCTGTGGTATTGATTTAAAAGCTTATAATTACATTTATATATGAAACAAACCTTTCCAGAATGAAAGTTGTTTGTTGCTATGTATATTGTTTCGCAAGCCATAGTCATTGAGTCGTAATGTCAAGAGTGGATGATTATTGAAGCACAGCGTTAAATATTGTAAAATTAAAGCAAGCTCCAACATCACTCTAACTTGCTCTCCCGCAAAAAAGTCCGGTAGCATTCGAAAAAGAAGTGTCTAAACTAGCATCCTAGACCGGTTGCATGTCGAATACGGTCGAATACTCCTACTTTTTGAACACATTGGCAAATAAACCGTAATATTTGAGTAAATATAGTAAAATTTCTTTTTTAAACTTAAAAGCATCGCAATTTGTGCATCAAATATTCAGAATATACTAAATTTACTTTTAGGAAATGTATGCGTTATATTTTTTGGGCACATTTATCACCACAAATCAAATTTTTCCTAATATTGGTTAAAATCGAGAATTTTCGCTTATAAGAAGATTCTTCATACGAAAAACGATACAATTTTGTTACAAAGCAAAAAAATCAGTCGGTATATAATCAAAAATAGCCCAAACAATCATACAAATATGGAAATTGATTGAACTTAAAAAAAAAACAACTTTTTTGAATTTTGTCGCGAAATTTTGATTTCTGGCCCATAGTGCACGTGCAGACAATGATACATCAATTCAGCTGCCTTGGGAGATCCTGGTTGAAGAATTCGCAGCTACAACGATCCAGGCAGTACCAAACGATGAAGATATGCAACCGATTCTTCCTCCGGATACTAATGACGATTTGGATGAAAACAACGCAAGTAACAGAACTAGCTGAATAGCAGTTTTTTAAGCTAAAGTTTGCTTAAGAATAGTTTGTTCCACTTTTATACAGCAAAAATGTTTGTTGGGAATGTCGTTAAATCTGATGAACAGCAATCAATTCTGGAGCTCGATTTGAATAGGTCGTATGTGCTTTTGTCGATATAAAATTCGATCAGTTTATTTTAGTCATTGTAGCAATATGGCAGATATTTTGCAAACTTTTAATGATGGAACAGAAAGCCTGTTTTGTGAGGATTCTGCTGTATGTATCAACTTTGCTCAATTTCAACGGTTTTCGCTATAATAAGCGAATCCAACTGATCGAATTTTTAATCGACAAAAGCACATACGACCTATTCAAATCGAGCTCCAGAATTATGTCCCTGACGGATGAATCCGCTGAAGCAGATCTTCCGACTGATCAAGGTTCCTCGGAAGTAGCCAGAGAACAGCCTGCGCGCAACAGAAGACTTCCGTCGTGGTTGGCCCCGTACGATATCTTCTAGGAGGAAGATGTAGCAGAGCAAGCCATGACTTTGGTATGCTGACAGCAAGCCTAGGTTAAAAGTCATTCTGTATCCAACCTACAAACAATAAAGACAGAACGTAACATACCGTGCCATGCCCTTATACCGTGTATTTGACAAAAAACTCAAATATTTTATTAAGTGTATTATTTTAATAGAAGTACAAGTATAGAATGCTAGAGGCGCTATTTCCCCATACTACGGCTGTGACGAAGATGTTTGAACCAAAGCAGTCCTTATTTTCAAAAGCATCATTGAACGGTACCTAAAGTGTCAAATTTTTGTTTTCATTTTCATGTAACAGAATATGAAAAATGTGTGAATCACTTACGCTTGGCCGGTGTAAGAACAATTTTCAACGATCTGGCCATATTTTATTCTCTTGCTTTGTTGACTGTTGACAAAATGACTCGTGCAAGTAGTTTGTTCTTCCGCTGATAAGACTGGATTAATGACTTTCATCTAATGGCGTAAAATAACTGGTGAAACTGCTAATGGCATAGTATGGAATCGGTGCAATCCTTTGGGTGATTTACAGACAACTATTCACTCAGAAATAAAAGTATACACGGAATTACTATTATTTATGCATTTTGTATCCGCATCTCTCTCACTCTCTTTCTGTTTTCATGCTATCTGGTGCTTCGCCTGGGTTGACGAAAGACTTCTCTTCAACCCAGGCTAAACGGCAGATAGCATGAAAACAGAAAGAGAGTGAGAGAGATGCGGATACAAAATGCATAAATAATAGTAATTCCGTGTATACTTTTATTTCTGAGTGATCGTTTTGCAACGCGCACACACATTCAGTTTTACCGATTTGAACAACCACTGGGAATCCGTTTTAAGACCGTGTTGTTGAGATAATCGATTCCAATCTCAGTGCCTCCATTATTTTCAGATGGGTCTGTCACAAATATTTGAATAGACACAGGAATGCGCGAGTGATGGCCAGGAACATGAAAAGTTATATTTTGGCAACCAGCTAGGTTACCAGTTCACTGCAGGTGTTGCTGCGATGAAAATGAAGAAAATTTGACACTTTGGGTACCGCATCCAAGACACACACCTACAAGATGTTAGTCACATGATTTGCAGCGACACTGAAGGTCTAATATATGTCTATTATTATTTTTTTAACTAAGTAACTAATTCAATCATTAGCATATTAAACCTTCTTAAGTTAGGCGTAATAAATTTGGCACATATTTACAAAAACAAGCAATTAAAAATATTCACAAAATGTGAGTGCGAAGTACCAATACACGGTATTAGGGCATGGTTCCTTTTGTGTTCCAAATACCGTGTTTCGGCTAAAACTGCAAGCTGAAAATATTATTGATAGTTTTTTTACTTTATGAATCAATTGTACAAACCTCTAGGCAACGTTTAACGCACAGATTCTTTTAAGTATGAACTTAGTATGATTGATATAGTGATGATTCAAAGGACCACCAATGTACGCGAGTCACATACACGGTATTAGGCACAATGCTATGTTTTACCATTTTGTTTTTAACAATGGTTTAAACATTGGACACAGGATCACTGTATCAGTTTTTTTGTCGGATTGTTTACTTTTCGGCTCGGCATTTAGTCGCGTTTTTTCCCGTGTTGTGCTTGATTAATATATTCGAATTTTGTGTATTCCCGTGGTTAATCGTCTCGTCTACAACAGTGTATTGGAAGATTTCGTGTGGCGAGTGTTAACATAGAGAAATCACTTCGAGCAAAATATTGCCTCTTGTGTCTGCAGTGCACCGTTTTTAACGCCGTTGTGACATCATACCCTCTGTGCACTTTTTGGGCTACCGTACTTTCTACTCACACGGATAAACAACGCTGTTAGAGCATCCCTACCGTGCAGTTGCTAAACGTGTTGCAAAATAGAATCGTCGAATATGTCGACTTCTGCTTGCGATCACTGTGCGAGACCCGTCAAGGAGGAGGATTCCATCACTTGTATGGCTTTTTGTGATAAGGTGTTTCATCTGAAATGTACGGCTACGCCCACGACGCCTACAAAGCTCAATAAGCCGTTCGTCAAAATTGTTCAGGAATGTTCGAACCTTTTGTGGATGTGCGACGACTGTGCGAAATTGATGAAGATGATGAAATTCAAGTCTGCCGTGTCATCTCTGGGAGACGCGATTAGTGAAATCACCGCAAAACAAGTGTCCGTGCACACCGAGATTAAAAAGCAATTGGCTAAACAGGGACAACAAATCGCACTATTATCGAAACGCATTAATCCTTTGACTCCGACTAGAGAAGCCGGCAACTTCTTCCGTCAAACTCCTACGCAACCGCCCTCGAAAAGACGCCGCGATGATGAAGCAGCTACGAATCAGCAACTTCTTGGCGGTACTAAAGCCGTGACCGATTCCAGCGTAGTCACCGTTCCTGAACCCGTCGAGCTGCTTTGGATCTACCTTTCTCGTATCCATCCAAGCGTTGAACGAGATGCGGTAGAAAACATGGTGAAGGATTGTCTACCGAGCGTAGATTCAGTCAAGGTCATTCCGCTAATACGGCAAGGAGCCGACACGAGTCGTTTGAGTTTTATCTCCTACAAAGTTGGAGTCGGCGTTGAATACAGACACCTGGCCAAAGGGTATTCTGTTCCGTGAGTTCGAGGACCGTTCTGCAAAAAACTTGTGGCTACCTCGTCCGAATACACCCACAATCGTGGCTTCCGACGAAGTTTTCTTATCGCCGGCTTCGATTCCCGCTCCTGCCATGGACCTGACATGTTAAGGGCAAATAATCTCTGTCACAACTCGTTTATCGTAGCTCCACTTTGTGATATGCAATCCAGAACCGACGTGCCGATCACGGAACCCAGACGCATCGTAGAAAGCTTCTTGGAAGCCCCTGATCGCCCCAATTCAGTCCCGCCTCCCGCTGCCTTCGCTCATCACAGTCGTCTGGGTCCTGATTTTGGTGGTAGAGAAGGGGTCTTCCATCAAGCTTGCCTTGGCAAGTATAAATTCAATCCTAGTATTTCGTCGTGTGATGAGTTCTCCCCCACCCAGATTGACACATGCCCAGCCTACAACGACACGCCGACGACGTCTTCTAATCATCCCATGACGCTGGAGAATTCTTCACCAGGACGCACCATAGAAAGCATATTGGGAGCCCCTAGTTCCTCTTACTCAGTCGCGCCTACCGCAGCCAGCGTTCATCGGAGTCGTCCTGGTCCTGAGTGTAGAGGTGGATTGGGGGTCTCCCAACTTGCTATTGAAGGCAAGTATAATTGTTATCGCCAAGATTCGCCACCTGATGCCGATTCGAATTCCAGCACCTCCGATTCACACTCAACTTCTCCTCGATCGCCTGGAATAAATGGAAGTAACTGGTTTTTGACTGGTTTCCATCATGCAACCTTGATGTCATCTCTGGTGAACGGACCCCGGGACGCACATTTGCCGATTGCTCTAAGGAAGCCCCTATTCCACTCACCGCAGTCGTGCCCCTCCTGCCAGCGACCAGCAGCTGTCCCGGGCCTGCGTTTGAGTTGGAAGACGGGGTCTTCCGGAACCCTGTTATCGGCAAGTATGATCTTCTATCGTATATACCGTCTCCTGAATCCCGTCCGATTTGCAGTCGATCCGCTGACCGAGATTCTACCGCCATGATAAAACGGGACATCGCTGTGTACTACCAAAACGTCGGCGGAATGAACTCAAGCATCGAGGACTACCGTTTAGCCGTTTCAGATGCTTGCTACGACATTGTTGTCTTAACCGAGACATGGCTAGACTCCCGCACGCTCTCCAATCAGGTGTTTGGATCGGAATATGAGGTGTTCCGATGCGACAGGTTTGGATATCCATGAAGCTGGGCGACCGCACATTGTTTTTGTGCTCGTTGTACATTCTTCCTGATCGGAATCGTGACAACGAACTCATCGAAGCCCACTGTCAATCTGTTTTCGCTGTTATGGAGTCTACCTCTCCGATTGACGACGTCTTCATCCTGGGCGACTTCAATTTTAGCAGCATCTCATGGATACCATCGCACAGTGGCTTTCTCTATCCAGATCCAGAACATTCGTCCATCCACGCCAGTGCTGTCATCCGGCTGGACAGCTATAGCGCTGCCACGCTCAGTCAAATCAACTCCACGACCAACGAAAATGGCCGTACTCTGGATCTGTGCTTCGTAAGTGCCCGGGATAAAGCGCCGTTCGTTTCCACGGCTCCGTGTGCTCTGGTGAAAGACGTCCCTCATCATCCTTCATTGATTTTGGCCTTTGAGGAATATTACCCCCTCAAGTTCTTCGATCGTCCCGCCACCGTATCCTACAACTTCCAGAAAGCCGATCATCGAAGTATTGGAGAAGTTCTATCCAGTATTGAGTGGGAAAATGTTCTCGATCCTCGTGACGTTGAAGCCGCCGCTCAAACTTTTTCCCATGTCTTGGCATACGTCATCGAGAGGCACGTACCCAAGAAAATTCATCATCAAGACCCTCGGCATCCATGGCAAACCCGCCAACTGCGAAAGATGAAGTCTGCTAAGAGAGCAGCTCTGCGGAAATTCTCAACACACCGGACCCTTCCGCTTAGAAACCACTATGTGAGGCTCAATCATGAATATCAACGGGCCAGCCGGCTATCCTTCCAGCGGTACCAGCGAGGTATTGAGACCAAACTGAAAAGTCACCCAAAGACTTTCTGGAAATACGTGAACGAACAGCGCAAAGAATCTGGACTGCCATCGTCAATGCAGCTGAATGGTCAAACCGCCTCTACCACTGACGAGATCTGTCGGCTTTTTGCCCAAAAATTCGCAAGCGTATTTAGCGACGAGACGGTGAGCGATAGTCAGGCTACCATCGCAGCCAACAACGTTCCACTAAATGGCCACTCACTGAGTGTAATCGATATCGACGATGGCATGATCCGCCGGGCCGCCACTCAGCTTAAATCGTGTGACAACCCTGGACCAGACGGTATACCGTCTACATTTGTTAAGAAGCATATCGACTGTCTGTTAGTTCCGCTCCACATTGTGTTTCAGTAGTAATCCTACATTATAGAGATCTGCGGAGGCGGCCATTGTAAGCCAATCGTGCAGAAAGAACTGTCAAAGTGTGAGCCAAATGAACAGGCTGATCGTTCGTAAGGTGTCGATTGAACGGTATTGCAATCCGAACTAAATAAATTAAAATTATTTATTTTTAATATCGAGAAATTAACGGTATATGTAAGTTTAGTAAAAAGATAGAATTTCATTAATTCTGCTTTCAAAAGCTCATGCTTATGACGAAACTTTTGTTGCTGCACTTCTCGAAAAAACTTTCATTGCTGCTTCTTGCTTCAGTTCTGCCGATATGTTTAGCTTAACACTTTGCAATAAATTTCAGATTTCATTGATTGCTCCGCTATTTTTTTTCAAAATTTTGAAAAAAAATCTACCATAATTAGAAAATGTAAACAAAACAACTTGAACCACTACGAAGTCACGCGCAAAGTTTGAACATCTAGCTTTGCAGCATGTGTTGGCAGCTGATGTAAACAAAATAAACAGCGTTGCCGAATCGACATATGTAACTTCCGCTTATCTCTATGTAGAGGATTTCTATGTTTCAGCTATCACTATCCAGCGGTTCATTCCCTTCGTGCTGGAAATTCTCACACATGTTTCCAGTGCACAAAAAAGGAAGTAAACGTGACGTCGATAATTACCGCGGAATTACGTCTTTGTGTGCCGTGTCGAAGCTTTTTGAGTTGGTCATAATGGAACCACTGCTGTCGCATTGAACTTCTGAGCGACGATCAACACGGGTTCACTTCCGGGCGCTCTACTTCCACCAATCTTCTGTGCCTCACTTCGTATGTAACTAACAGCTTATCCGATAAAGCTCAGACAGACGTCATCTATACCGACCTCTCAGCCGCTTTCGACAAGCTGAATCACACTATCGCAGTTGCGAAGCTCGACCGACTTGGCGTCGGCGGCTATCTTCTGAACTGGTTCCGTTCATATCTCACCGGCCGGCATTTGTTGGTAGTGATAGGAGATAGCAGATCGGATAGCTTTGACGCAACTTCCGGAATACCACAAGGAAGCCATCTAGGACCGTTGATCTTCTTGATCTACTTCAACGACGTGCATGCTGTCATCAAAGGGCCTCGACTTTCTTACGCCGATAACCTCAAAATATTCCTGAAAATCCGCTCATTCCACGATTGCCTTGAGTTGCAAAATCAGCTGGATCATTTTGCTAATTGGTGTTCTCTGAACAGAATGGTAGTAAATCCTGCCAAGTGTTCCGTTATAACGTTCTCCCCTAAGAAGCAGCCAATCGTCTTTGACTATAGTCTCCTTGGCACGACAATAGAGCGCGTGACTCACGTGAAGGACCTGGGTGTTATACTGGACTCGCAGCTAACTTTCAAGCAACACATTTCATTCATTATCGACAAAGCGTCTCGGAATCTAGGATTCATATTCAGGATCGCCAAGAATTTCTCCGACATCTATTGCTTAAAAGCACTGTATTGCTCGCTTGTGCGCTCCACCCTTGAATACTGCGCTGCTGTCTGGAGTCCTGCTTACAATAACGGCGCCGAAAGAATTGAATCCGTTCAGCGTCGCTTTCTTCGGTTCGCACTCCGCCGGCTACCTTGGAGGGACCCGTTTCGCCTGCCGAGCTACGAGAACCGATGTCAGCTGATTGATCTACAACTACTCCACTCGAGACGAGATGTAACCAGAGCACTGACCGTAGCTGATACGCTCCAGGGTCGAATCGATTGTGGGGCGATTCTGGAGCAAATCGATTTAAACGTTCAGCCAAGATCGCTTCGAAATAGTTTCATGCTGAGACTGCCTCTACGTCGAACGAACTATGGGATACACGGTGCGATCAGCGGCTTGCAGCGGGTATTCAATAGAGTAGCTTCGTTGTTTGATTTCCACTTCTCCCGTGAGACTCTTCGCCGGAAGTTTTCGTCGTTCTTCGCAGGGCGAAATGACGGACGCTGATTGTGCATTTACTTTAGTTTCAACTCCTGACCAAGTTTTGTTTCGTTGAATGTTGTCTCTGTATTATTATTTATTATTAGTTTCTTGACCATGTCATTGTATCATACTTCTTAACCATCATTGGGGCTACACCCAGCCTGTTGATGAAATTAATAAACAATAAACAACATTTGGAATACCATTAATTATATTTATTATACATAATACACAGAATAACCAATAATATAGCGTTTGAAAAATCAAGAAACACGGATAATTGATTTTTACAGGGCTCTTTGAAGTGAAGAGCATCCTTAAGGTCACGGTATTAGGGCATGGCACGGTACATGGATTCCTTCAAAGATTCCGGAGATTTCTTCATTGAATTCTGCAGATTTTTTACTGGATTTCTTGGGCATTTTTCGTGGAATTCCATCAGCGATTTTCCCAGGAGTTCTTTTTGGGATTCTTGTTCGATTTTTATCATGCCCGGATTTTCTTCAGAGATTTCTCCTACGATTCCTTTCAAGTATTGCTTCTGTCAACGATTGCTCCAGGAATTCTTGCAGGACTTTCTACGTACCGTGATTTCGGGTGAAATTGATCAGTGGGGTGAAATTGATCAGCGTGAGGACTATTTTTATTTGTTGAAAATAACGCTTTAAACTTAAAACAATTTGTTAAAAATGTTCATCATCTGGCTCAAGAGTTATTGAATGATGAGTTTACATGTTTTACAGCCATATGGACACATATTTCTGTATGAAATTCGATATTTTTCGAAATTGCGTGTTGGGCGAACTTCAAAGACACTTTCAAACATATGTCACCGTAGCAGTATCGCAAATGTAATGAATATTCGAATAAATGTTTCTTGCTGTCAAGTATTCGCTAAACCCGATTTTGCCATTAAAAGTTATATAAATAATGAAATTTATGCATAAAATTGTACTTTTCGAAAGTTATAACATATTTAGTATGGAAATTGCATACTTTTAGGCGTTTTCTTAAGATTTATTAAACTTTAAACTTAACTAATTAATAATTTTGTAAACTCGTAAAAGTTTTACTTAGCTTTTCGCATTCTGGGGTGGTTATTGTAGGTGGAAAAAATATTTTCAGCACTTGCAACAACATTTCACTAACTGATCAATTTCACCCCGAAAGTAAAATTTTTGATTTTTTATTTCAAATGATATTTTTTGTAAGAAAATTTTTGCAGTAGAATTTTCAACCTCGGTGACTGATGACAACCATGGTCGTACTTGTTTTAATGCATTGAATGTAACCATTTCAATAAGTATTCAAAAAATATTCGCCAAAAACTGCGAAAAATGATCAATTTCACCCGAAATCACGGTAGTCGAAATACGCGTACCTGCCTAAGGATAAGCAAGACAGGGCGGAATTAGAAGGTTTGGAACTGATTACACTAATTCGTAAGGAGTTAAAGGAGCTTTCTTACAAAAGCGCTCTATAGGCTTTTATGCAGCTACTTTTAATAGTAGAAATAGTTCTTGAAGCCAGTGTTGGCAGTGTTGAGCCAAAAGACCCCCAATGGGGATTCCACATTCTCCATATCTACGTTGAACACTCCTTAACCACCTCTTCTTTCACCATCTCTTTTCTATATTCTGCTTAAACTTCACTTCCATCTGATTTAGAGAGATTAAGAGATCAGTTTTCTTTTCAGTAATGTTACTAAAATTTAATGAAGGAACAAATATACATTAAAGTGCGAATAAAAGAAGCAAAACACAGATAGTAGGTGTGTAGTTTTTATATTGTTGGTGAGCATTTTTTTCATTTGCGTTCGAGATGTGTTTTAATAAAGTATAAACATAATTTGATATTGTGTGGGTACTCACTGGCATTGATCATACGCGGGTTGGATTTGTTTCTAAAACGTATCATGACAGTCGATTTCTAAATAAAGTCGTTGAAAGTTGAAGTAGGCTATTAAAATAACATGTTCTAAATATTTAACATTGAATAAAACATTTTTCTATACACCTATGTACTTCTAACCATTATCGTTTGCCAGCAAACAGAGTGGTCAATAGATTTGACGATTACCATCTATACGAAGTAATACATTCTCCTAAATGCTATTAGGCCTACGTTGAAAATAAATAGACGTACTATCGCTATCCGTCGAACATCACAAAACCTCTTTTTCCACTGGAACAAACAATACACTATAGGAAGGAGGGAACTATTTGCACGCTAGAACTTAACTCACTAGCATCGAAAAATTGCGGAAGTCGACCTCACACAACCGACGATTTCTAGCTCAGTTCTCTAATTGCAGGTATCATAGCAATTCTCACAGCAATCACTGGTCCTCGAGCAGACTCCAGTTTCCTTGATGTCCACCCACTGCTGTCGATTGCTGTCAATAGTTTCCAGAAAGTATCGCGTTTCTGGGAAAATCTGCGCCAATATTTCGAACGTCGGTCGAACCACCATCGTAAGGAACTCGATTTGCAGCACCGGAATGCAGGCCTTCTTCCGGTCCATCATTGTGTTCGGCCGCAGGCCCATCTGCTTCTCCAGGTCACCCTCGGCAAAGAACTCGGCGTATACGAGATGCTGAGGGCAAAAAAAATGATTTTTTTAAGGAAAATATTGGGTGCAGTACAAAAGATCTGAATCTTACAGCCACGTGTTGAACCGTCCTCCAGCTTTTGACTTGATCACTCAGATCGCAGCAGGTGATCATCAACGACAGCAGCAACCGTTGGTTGGAGCCTTCCGACAGATTCTCCGGCCGTAGTCGTTTCAAGTACGGCATGATCCGGAAGTGGTTAGCCAAATCGGTAGCTAGGATGAGATCTCGCAGAAAGTCGATACACTCTTTGAACTCTTCCGTCGAAAGACTGTCCAAGATTTTGCTACTGGAATCGTTAAGAATGCAAATCGCCTGCGATAGATGGTGTCGTTCGTTTACGCTGCCTTCGCTGCTGTACAACCGGGCCAAGGGGCTGCTGGATTGGGTTTGGTAGGTGTTGCTGGTGCCCCGGTGATCCAGATCGTGACAGAAGGCCGCTATCAGGAATGAGAAGCCTTGCATTTTACTGTGGACAAAAATGAAATAATTAGAGTAACAATTACAATCTACAATAAACTGAAGAAACTTCCCTAAAATAGAAGAAAAAACAGGTTTTATGCGCTTTGGAGTGCTGCTGATGTGCTGATTGCACTTCGTACATAAGGGCAAAGATTTTGGCCTGAAAACGGTGCAGTGTCTACCAAGTGAGTGAGATTGGTGTAGCCTCTGCTTATGGGAGTAGGCACCAGCACCTGATCGACATTCGAGAACCATCCACAAAAATTTCGTACGTACTCAAATTACATAAAAATTTATATGAAAGGTACTCTTAACATATAACTTACATCTACATCCAACTTCAACAAAGACTCTTCTGTCCTGGTAGAAGATTTTGAAGTTGATTCGGCTAGACCTACTGCAATACACCAGGAACACAACAAAACTGTACGTAGGCTACAATTCCAGATCGAGCAGAATGATCCATTATTGATTTTTGATCTTGGCGGCACTAGTACGAACTCAAACAAAAACTCCAAATCGATCAGAAAAATCCCATTATTGGATTATCAATCTTGGATTAACTAAATAAGCACAAAACAAAATAACGTGAATCTTGCTTCACAACGTAGTTGTGCAGATCAGGCAAAGCTTTCCATTTCCGTACTCCGTCACGATCGCGACGAAAAATCTTCTACACCTAAACACAAGTCTAACCTAATACTATTGCTATACATATGTACACTATTTACAAGGCCCGCGTGGGTTTTGCGGTTGGGCGCCATAACATGGACACCTACAAAACTCGGGACCCCGTTGGGCGCCATTATTACGAAAAAATAATGGAGCACTACAAATGCGTATTAAAATTTAACATATTATAATGGATCCTTACAAATGCGTAATAAATTGGGACATTACAGTTGGACAAATACAACACAGAACATATATTTTGCCCTGTTACACTATTGGGTAACAATTTCAATGACAGGATGACGAGGTTTCATAATTGTTCTTGGTCCATCAGTCAATCCTGTAATCGTATTTTCTCTGGCAGGTTGCCTCTCGTTCGCAGCATTAGTTGCTTTCATAGCTTGAATTTTGTCTAGGAATTTTATCCTAAGGGGGGCATCACTACAGTTCTATAACTTGAAGTCTGTGCCAGGGAAAGGTTTACATCTCTAGTACTTAATCACGGCCTGAAATGGCCTGAATGTTGGCAATCGAAATAGGATTGCGGGCCTCTATTCTGCCAGAGCCCTATAAATTACAAGTTAAAATAGCACATTTAACACAAAAATAAAACTTGTAATACCATTTGACAAACGAAGTTCGTTCAGTCGGAAATCCTTAGATTTCACAAGGATTTTGTTTAACCGACTGACTTCACTCAAACTGGAAACATTTATACAAAGATTTTTCCAGCCGGATCGTTCAGCAAACCGGAGAGCTTTTCTGTAGGCCTTGCGAGCCGACCTGAAAGCCTCCGAACCAGCCGAACGTCGTCTGTTCCAACTCTTTCTACATTGTTTCCTGAGTTTCGCTAGATCAGAGTTCCACCAAGGGGTGGCTCTTGCGGTCTTCAGAGACTGTAGAGGGCATGCTTCTTCAAAAGCCTCCATGATTAAGGTTGTTGTAGTATCAACGGCATCATCTAAATCACTTGAAGTGTCAATGGATGGTGAGTATCCATGAAATTTAGCCGTAACCAAATCAGTAAAGAGAATCCAGTTGGTTTACGCAAAGTATGCGAAGTAACATTTAAGTGATCAAAAAAGATATAGCGATAATCAGAGAAAGGTTCTTCATTCGACACATTCCAATTGGTCAGCCCGTGACTCATTCTGCTAGAGCAAAGCGTTGTGTCCAACGCTTCCTCTCTAGTAGGTATCATGAAGGTTGGGCGGTTGGGGAAGATTCGAAAATTGCGTCCATCGTTTTTCGGGATTTCTAGACCCCCCCTCCCCCCTCTGTCTCGCAACTTCCCTATACCCAATACACGTACTGTCATATTTTTCTAGAACCCCCTCCCCCCCAAATGTTGGACGTAATTTTTGAACGTTCCCTTGCCACTGTTAAGCAATCCAAGATCTGGACTACTAAAGTACTCTATCAAACTGGAGCCTCTCAAGTAATTTTCTGAGCTGCCCCAGATGATATGGTGAGCATTAGCATCGCTGCCAACAATTAGCGGAAGACTTTTTGAAGTGCAGTATGCGATGACTTGTTTGAAAGCATCCATATGGGATGTTTCATCATGTGGTAAATAAACCGAACAATATACGTATTTCCTGCTGTTAAGGTTTCCAACAGATACATCAATTGTGCTAGCACATACATCTCTGGTGGTTAGTTTAGAGCCGCGGTCAACAAAGTGCTGCCCGCGGGCCGCATGTGACGTACAGTTCTCTTTGTTGTCGTAGATTTTTTTTACTCCAGAAATAATCAAGAATAACGTGAATGATTCACAAATTGACCCAGGCGTTGCAATACGGGCAGTTGAAAGAATGGGCCTGAGGATCACTGGTTTAGAGATTAGTGTAGAAACGATTGCGTTGTTGACAAGCATACATGCTCAAGGCATGACACACGAGTTTGCCATTTCATTTTTACTGAAAGTTCACTGGGTTCACAAGAATTCCTAGATATAAATTCCCCATACAAAAGTAAGGTTCTTCGACTAAGGCCACTCGGGATGTACCATTTTGCATAGGTCTGCAAAGATTGATCGTTGCTGTTCTTTTATGCTACACATTGACCTGAACTATCCTACCCGTAGCCACTACCAAAACTAGATAAGATTAAACTCTTTACAATCACAGGATGACAAAGAACAGCAGCAACAAAACTAGATTGGTATCGATTGGAAAACGCTAAAGGCGAGGCTACACTGTGTAAATCGTATAATGCGAAACCATATAGGGGGATTAGGGGCATAATGGACACCCTTGTTTTTGCCGAAACCGTTGCCTTTTATGTAAAACTTTTAACGCATAAGTGTAAAGGAACAAGTCATGGTTCTATTTTTCAAAAGTACCATTTATATTGCTCCAAAATAACCAAAATATCATTGAAATTGAAATATGTTTTTCATATGATGAAATTCTTATAATTTCGAAGGAGCAGCAAATAAGGTTTTACGAGTGTTGGAGTGTGTCCACCATAAAAACAAAAGAATTGCTACCTTTTCTACATGTATGCGGAGATTTAGCAATGGATGAAGTATTTTATTTTTGATCGAAATTTACTTAAAAAGTAATTTTAGTTTTGTAGTCGATTCAGGGCGAAATGAACACTGGCAATTACAAAAGGATGTACGCGCATTGCATACTGTTAGGCGTTTTAGAGAGTTTGGAAAAAATCATTCAGATTATTTTAGCCTAAAGTTTATTTAATTAACTTTGATGTTATGTAAACTCGTCTAAGATGGAGTATTATATCTGTGGTATTGATCGCCGTAGGCAAATTACTTAACTGGTCGATATAACCAAAGAATTAGCATAAAATATGCAGGGGTGTCCATTATGCCCCGATGGGTGTTCATTTCGCCCCGTACCTTTTCTGCCAGCCCTGAAAAAGACACGGTTTACAATTCATTATGTCTTCACAATAAAGACTTTCTACCTGCTGTAAATAATTGAAATACGTAGGAAACAAGCTAAAGTTGTAAGCCAACTGATAATATGTTAAGTTTTTCTTCGTTATACAGGTCTTACGTACCCGTTTGCTTAGGGTGTCCATTATGCCCCTAATCCCCCTAGGTGAAAATTTAAACTAAACAACATCTTCATAATCCCGCTCTTATCTAGCCTCAAGTTTGAGACTAAAAAAGGGCAGCGGTTTGTCTCGGAGAAACACACCATTGCTCCGGTTAGCGCAGTAAGGAGTGTATCGTAAAGTAGTTGAAAATGTTTACAATAGCCTCGAAAATAGTTTAATACAACTTTCAAGAATTTTATTTTTGGAGATACTGTATAAGGCTGATACAAATTATATTTTGACTTTTTGTCTCCCCCCCCCCTTCAAAAAATGTTGGCTGCATTTTGCATTTTGAGGGGGCAGAGGAAAAAATATTTATCAATATTTCGGGGTTTGGTGAAAATTCTTTAACCCGTTTCGGTCCTAGTTGGGAATTTAATTTCAAAAAATTACTGTGACTTTATTTTCCAACCGATTTTTACGAAATTTTGAACGAAGATCGCGCTACATCTCTAGTTGTATGGAAAAATATTAAAATGGTATTTTGGTCCTTGGGGTCTGAGTTATTGAAGGGGTTATATGGGTCAAATCGGGTCAAAAATGGACCAACTTCCTTTTAACCACTGATTACTTGTAAAAAACACATGTTATATGATTGCAAACATGTTCAATTATCTTTTTATTATTACAGACACATACTTTGAGTAAATTGGGATTTTCTGGTTTTGGTTCCGGATGTTCCGGGTCGCGTTTGGGGTGCGTTCGGAGGACACTTTTCACACGTTCCCTACACCTGACATTTTTTCTCGCATAATTCTAAAAACAGGCTTGTTATGATTCATTCTTCAAAATTTTGTATACTAAGTGTTGAGGGAATGTTCAAAGGTTTTTTTGACATATTGGCCGCCATCCCGGATCTCCGGGAACCTGGGACCACCCGGGGAAGTGGCCATTTTCCAAATTGTTATGAAACATGGTTTGCGACATATCAATCTTCATGATTTTGCAAAACAATGTTAGAGGAGAATTTAGAGGTTTATGGACATTCAGAGGTTTTGTGGACAAATTGGCCACCATCCTGGATGTTCTGGGAACCTGGGACCACCCGGGGAAGTTGCCATTTTTCAAACAGTTATGAAACATGGCTTGCGACATATCAATCTTCATGTTTTTGCCAAACAAGTATGTTAGAGTAGAATATGGAGGTTTTTGGACATATTGGCCACAATTTTGGATGTTCTGGGAATCTGGAACGACCCAGAGAAGTTGCCATTTCCAAATTGTTATGAAACAAGGCTTGTGACATATCAATCTTCATGATTTTGCAAAACAAGTATGTAAGAGGAGAATTCAGAGGTTTTTGGACATATTGGCCACAATTCCGGATGTTCTGGGAACCTGGAACCACCCGGGGAAGTGGCCATTTTACAAACAATTATAAAACATGGCTTGCGATATATCAATCTTCATGATTTTGCAAAACAAGTAGGTTAGAGTAGAACTTAGAGATTGTTGAACATATTGGCCGCCATCCCGGATGTTCCGGGAACCTTTAACCACCCGGGGAAGTGGCCATTTTCCAAATTGTTATGAAACATGGCTTGTGACATATCAATCTTCATGATTTTGCAAAACAAGTAGGTTAGAGTAGAATTCAGAGGTTTTTGGACATATTGGCCACCATCCCGGATGTTCCGGGAACCTGGAACCACCCGGGGAAGTGGCCATTTTAAAAATTGTTATGAAACATGGCTTGCGACATATCAATCTTCATGATTTTGCAAAACAAGTATGTAAGACGAGAACTTATAGGTTTTTTTACATATTGGCCACCATTCCGGATGTTCCGGGAACCTGGAATCACCCGGGGAAGTGGCCATTTCCCAAATTCTTATGAAACATGGCTTGCGACATATCAATCTTCATGATTTTTGAAAAACAAGTATGTTAGAGTAGAATATGGAGGTTTTTGGACATATTGGCCACCATCTTGGATGTTCCGGGAACCTGGAACTATCCGTCTAACATACATTTTGGCAAAAACATGAAGATTGATATGTCGCAAGCCATGTTTCATAACTGTTTGAAAAATGGTCACTTCTCCGGGTGGTCCCAGGTTCCCAGAACATCCAAGATGGTGGCCAATTTGTCCACAAAACCTCTGAATTCTAGTCTAGCATACTTGTTTTTCAAAATCATGAAGATTAATATGTCACAAGCCTTGTTTCATAACTGTTTGGAAAATGGCCACTTCCCGGGGTGGTCCCAGGTTCCCGGAACATCCGGAATTATGGCCAATATGTCCATAAACCTCTAAATTCTCCTCTAACATACTTGTTTTGCAAAATCATGAAGATTGATATGTCGCAAACCATGTTTCATAACAATTTGGAAAATGGCCACTTCCCCGGGTGGTTAAAGGTTCCCGGAACATCCGGGATGGCGGCCAATATGTTCAACAATCTCTAAGTTCTACTCTAACCTACTTGTTTTGCAAAATCATGAAGATTGATATATCGCAAGCCATGTTTTATAATTGTTTGTAAAATGGCCACTTCCCCGGGTGGTTCCAGGTTCCCAGAACATCCGGAATTGTGGCCAATATGTCCAAAAACCTCTGAATTCTCCTCTTACATACTTGTTTTGCAAAATCATGAAGATTGATATGTCACAAGCCTTGTTTCATAACAATTTGGAAATGGCAACTTCTCTGGGTCGTTCCAGATTCCCAGAACATCCAAAATTGTGGCCAATATGTCCAAAAACCTCCATATTCTACTCTAACATACTTGTTTGGCAAAAACATGAAGATTGATATGTCGCAAGCCATGTTTCATAACTGTTTGAAAAATGGCAACTTCCCCGGGTGGTCCCAGGTTCCCAGAACATCCAGGATGGTGGCCAATTTGTCCACAAAACCTCTGAATTCTAGTCTAGCATACTTGTTTTGCAAAATCATGAAGATTGATATGTCGCAAGCCATGTTTCAAAAGAATTTGGAAAATGGCCACTTCCCCGGGTGGTTCCAGGTTCCCGAAACATCCGGGATGGCGGCCAATATGATCAACAACCGCTGAATTCTACTTTAACTTACTTGTTTTGCAAAATCATGAAGATTGATATATCGCAAGCCATGTTTCATAATTGTTTGGAAAATGGCCACTTCCCCGGGTGGTCCCAGGTTCCCGGAACATCCGGAATTGTGGCCAATATGTCCATAAACCTCTAAATTCTCCTCTAACATTGTTTTGCAAAATCATGAAGATTGATATGTCGCAAACCATGTTTCATAACAATTTGGAAAATGGCCACTTCCCCGGGTGGTTCCAGGTTCCCGGAGATCCGGGATGGCGGCCAATATGTCAAAAAAACCTTTGAACATTCCCTCAACACACTTAGTATACAAAATTTTGAAGAATGAATCATAACAAGCCTGTTTTTAGAATTATGCGAGAAAAAATGTCAGGTGTAGGGAACGTGTGAAAAGTGTCCTCCGAACGCACCCCAAACGCGACCCGGAACATCCGGAACCAAAACCAGAAAATCCCAATTTACTCAAAGTATGTGTCTGTAATAATAAAAAGATAATTGAACATGTTTGCAATCATATAACATGTGTTTTTTACAAGTAATCAGTGGTTAAAAGGAAGTTGGTCCATTTTTGACCCGATTTGACCCATATAACCCCTTCAATAACTCAGACCCCAAGGACCAAAATACCATTTTAATATTTTTCCATACAACTAGAGATATAGCGCGATCTTCGTTCAAAATTTCGTAAAAATCGGTTGGAAAATGAAGTCACGGTGATTTTTTTTAAATTAAATTCCTAACTAGGACCGAAACGGGTTAACAAATCCGATTAGTTTTAAATATTTTTCAGATTATGTAATTGCTGTATTATTTTTATTCCCCCCCCCTCGACCAGCCAAAGAATGGTGGGACAAAAAGTAAAATAAATATTTGCAACGGCCTAAATCCTTGAAGAAAGAAATGGCCTTAATGATTTTCTAAAAATATTCATTTTACTGGGTTTTAAACCTAGATTACTGAATGCATGTTTTTAAAATTTTGCACACCTTCTAAAACATTGAAATTGCGAAAAAAGTTCGATAATGTTCGAAAATTGTTAACTTTTTGGGACAAACATATTGATCTCCAGAATTCTCATGATATAGGCAAATTATGTTTTTCAAGAAAATTCTCCACTGCATTTGAGCGCAATTCTTAAAAATGAAAAAAAGCCATTTTTAAGGAACCTTTTTTTCTATGCTCCTCTAAATCATGTTTATGCAAATTAAACATACATAAAATGAAAAATTCGCATGTTTTCAAATAGGGCATGTTTTTTTAATTTATGAACGAGTAAGTTAGACCAAAAAATGGAACCTTTTAAGATATTAAAAGCAGAACTTCAAAATTTGACCACAATTAGACGTTTTTTGGTGTGGACCCTTTTTGTAGATATTGGAGATTTTTCTATCGAAAATAAGAATTTTGAAAGTCGGTGTTGAATGATATGTTTTGTGTATATAACTTTTAACAAGCATCAATATTTACCAGATATTTTATCGTACAAATTTTATTCGCTACACATTTTTGAAATGTCGAAAAATCTACAAAATTGCATTTTGTGCAGATTTTTATTTTGTGAGGTGTATTCTTTTAACCATATTTTGAATATTACTAAATATTTTCCATTTTTTTTAAGCTGGTCTAACTAACTATATTGTGAAGATTTCATAGAAGAACCGAAATAAAAAGATCAACCCAGCTTTGAGATAGAGCATCCTGAACATTTTCAACTACTTTCCGATACACTCAGAATACTGTGAAGGGTGCCCTGATACTCCACAGGCGCCGTAAGCGGTTAGGTTTTTATTAGACCCCCCTAGCAATTCATTCCAAAGCGCGGTAAGCATATAGCCGCATAACACCATGAATTCTGGGTCACCTGTTTAGACTTTTACCATCGGAACAGGTGGTCCGTAGTGTTATTAAGCCAGTTAAGGGCCGATTTCTTCACCTCGGCTTAACTCGTAAGCCAGGCTTACCCATATAGTTAAACCTGGCTTAACGCCTAAGCCAGGGTGAAGAAATCGGCCCTAAGCCAGTTAGCCAGTTAAGACAACCACTACCGACACTACACAGCTATCTATAGGCTGATCTAGAAAAGAAGTTACACTATGGTATGGTATGTGGGGGCAAGATGAGTCAGTGCCGTTCTCAATAGTACCATTTCTGTTTTGAATCTTTCTATAATTTTCCCAGATGAACAATGCGGATCCACAAAAAAGTGATAGGGTGGGGCAAGATGGGTCGCGGGGCAAGATGGGTCAGTGCCTTTTTCGGGTGCATTACTCATGTTTTGATTATGTTGATAATTTTGTTAGATGACCAGCATGAATATACAAAAGTTTGGGGCATTGATTGAAACATTATTCACTCTCATTGGAAATAAAAAATTAAATGGTTTTTAGCCATTTTTCTTATGCGATACATTCCATATAACCTCCATATAAACGGCCGCGGGGCAAGATGGGTCACCTTCAATTTTGAACGTATTTTTGGAGCATTCAAAAGATATTTATTTTTTATTACTAGACTTTCTCATAAAAGACTTCAATCAAGCGGAATGAACGCTCAAAATTATAACATAAAATTATGATAATTTTTTAGTCGCCTTAGGATCACTCAAATCGTAAAGTTTTTTATATTCTAAATAAATTAATAAAATGTTTACTAGTAGCTCTTGTTTACTCAGTATGGATATGGAGCATATATGAATGCGGAACAAATCTTATATTTTGACGTTTTTCGTTGAGAAAATGTGAATTACTTAAAAGGTGACCATCTTGGGGCGTCTTTTAAAATGTTTTATTTTTCATTTAAAGGCAATTCTGTGACCTACATTATGGAAGCGATGAGAGCGCTGAAAGTTTGTGTACATAATTTTAATATTTTTCTGCAACAAACATAGTTTCTTGATGTCCGTTTGTGGCAGTCTGAACAAAAACCTTCTATTTGTTAGAATAAACTAGTATTGTGTTTCATCACTACTGTTTTCATGTAATCCTTAGGTATGTGAAGCTTAGATATTCAGAATAAACTGAGACGAACCAGCATCGGGCTGGAAATCTCATAAATAAAGACATTAAAAAAAAAACAGAATAAAATAAAGGGTATAGTATTTCTATTAGAGTTTTCTGTTAGCTGACCCATCTTGCCCCCGTAAAAATTAAGTGGGGCAGTAGAGCCATGTTTTGAAAATTGTTTATCAAGAATCAGGTTTCAAATTTTATGACCTTTCTATCATCTTTCATCTTAGCTGACTAGTGTATCTGAGACTTGTGATAGAAAACAGAGACATTTGATGTGTACTCAGAAAGTTAAAGGGATCCATTTCTTAGGTGACCCATCTTGCCCCCCCCCCCCCCCCCTTACCATACATAGGATGGTCAAACATTATGATTTGGCCGTAGGTGTTCATTCTTAAAGTCACCCGAATGCTTCGCAATCCGAATCTCTCTGGTTGTGAAATACGATTTTTTGAAAGCAGAAAATGTACACACATTTGCTTGCATTCACTTTTTAGGCAAAGGCAACTGTAAAAAACATTACCTGACGAGAAAAGGCGATTGATTTGATTAATTGGACAACTTCAGCCATTATTACAAAAGGTCAAATATGTGTCCAAAAAGAAACCAATGCTGAAACATCTTGTTTGACTTGATCGAATTTTCATTAGTGTCAGGAGTTGTTTCTTGAGTTCTTTCCTTGTCAAATATTTGAGCCTGTGTACTTCAGGCCTTATGCTGCATTTTACAGCAGTGAAACCCAACTCTGACGTGCCACAGAACTTTTGTGGAGTGGGAATTGAAGGTGGGTTCAACGAGAGAATCTGCCAATGAATCCAAATAGCTTTTTAATACAAGAGAAGGAATCGTCCCGTCGATGGGCTGCATCGAGCCCGAAACCGGTCGGCTTAAAAGGTAAATTAAAAACCCTTTAAATCGTTTGTAAGAACAATACGTGTTGTGTCCGTTCTCGTATCGTGTCCCGTGGGTGTAAGAGAAGGAACCCTCCATCTGGGACACACCCCGTAGAAGATATGATTTATGAATCCCTGTTCATCTTCGTTTCATACCATGATTCAATCTAGTACTGAACGGTGTCATTTACTATCAAAAGCTGAATGTAGACTGGCATGAATTGATATCGTATTCATCTTATTTTCAATCGCTTCATCTGATTGACCAGCATTGAGATAGTGAAATACTAAATCCACTT
This sequence comes from Aedes albopictus, assembly GCF_035046485.1. Lineage (NCBI taxonomy): Eukaryota > Metazoa > Arthropoda > Insecta > Diptera > Culicidae > Aedes > Aedes albopictus. Next base: position 229,258,433 of record NC_085137.1, read on the forward strand.
ACGTTATTACTCCATTCTCTATCAGCTTCAAGTTCACCATCAGCGAGTAGGCAAAGTGCGCCACCGAAAACGCGTGCCACCAGTTGTGATATGGCGTGTCCCGGTAGCCCTTCTGCACCAGCAGTATGAATCGCGCCAGTTTGTCTTCGGGTATTTGAAACGTGGTAACGAAGTTGAGATCATAGAACATTTTTATCGACAGCTGCACCGACAGGGCGTAGTTTTTCACGTCCCGAGGGCAGAAATCGAACCGTGGCAAGTCCATTGCAAACTGGTCCGCTTCGTGCGCATTGACGGCTTCCAGCACGTGCTGAATCTCGGTGTCCGGTACCTACGGGAAAACGATAACAATAGGGAGGGAAAATATTATTTTGAATGATCGACATTCTCATGGGATTTTTAGATGGAGCCAATTTCCCGAAGCTTGATTACCTTCATGTGGTACAGAAGCAGTTCCTGCGAGAGTTTGTATCGGGCTTCCGCTTTTTGTACTTGTTTATGGACGAGGGCATGCATAATACTGATACCGCAGTACACGGAAAAAGCGGTGGCCACTTCTTCGTCACATTTGTCAAAATGGAATCCGTTGAGCTGAAATATATGGGAGAATGAGGTGAGTTTGGATAGTCAGTTTACCGTTTATTTTACGGAATTTTAATGGTGCGTTTAGCGCTATTGGTATGCCAATTACTATTATATTTTATCAATTTGTGTTTTATTAAGCCATCTTCTTTTAATTCATTTACAATATGTATAAATATAATACATAACTCTCTGCCTTCAAAGTGTTAAGTGTCGTTTTTAAGAAGGGCAGCACAAAGCTTCAGGATTTTGAAGATATTTTGAAGATCTGATGCAAGAAGATGCATTAGATCTGGAATTAGGATCAATTCAAATTTAGATTTCCCCATCGAATTCTTTGATTTTCCCTCTTAACAGCTAAAGAAGCCTGATCAAGAGCCTGATTTAAGTTTCAGCTACGTGCCACGTTTTGAGTTCAAGTGTGATAGCACATGTACTACAGCGAATTCTCATAGTCAATTGTATAGTGCATGAAAGAAAACTTCGTTCTCTCGGGACTGGCAAAAGCGCTCTCGAGGAACAAATCAGCCATCGTGCCTGCAGGTCAAATACCTACAAACTGTGTTCAATCCCGTTCCAGGATACGCACGCCAGAAGACGTGTGCTACATAAAAATCCTTTCTTCCACGGATGGGCAACCCAACCATGTTTGTTCACGCCCTGAAGCTTTCTTCCTCTATGGCACTTTTCGAAGTTTTGGATTTTCTATTTCCCATTCCTCAACCCTCAATCGCATCGTACCTCTGATACGATAAATGATTCCACAGGATAAAATTTCTCTTGAAAAGATGAAACTTTAATAATGTTGAATGAACTAAATAATGGAAATAAAAAACAACTACCCTCGAAGAATTGTTCGACTCTATATCGTAAGCGATTGTGGCAAAAGTTGGTAGCTAAAGTGCCACCAGTAGTGGTAGTGACTTGTTGTCTGTTCCGCGAAAGTTTTATACATCAGTAATTTATGCGCCTTTCCGAGCGGAGCGGCGATACAAACTTCACGCCAAACACTCAAGTACATAGTTGACGTCGAAGCATTCGAAGTTTGCTGGAACTTTTAGCAAACTAACAATGTTGCTCGGAATGAATGCAGCCAGCAGAAAAGTTAGCAACGGAGGCGCTTGTTAATGTGCCACATGATTTAATATGTTACGGAACGAGTTGCACGCTGGTATAATGAGAGATAGAATGGAGTGTTCTTCAGGAAAGTTGTTCTGAAACAGGTGGTATTCGAAGGTAGAGGTATGGAATACCACAAAATAGCACAAAATTGCTGCTCAGACAACAACATAATATGAAGTTTGAATACTGACTAGATATTTTTTTTTCGTAAAATCGAATAATCAAATACAGTGGGGTCCGATTTTTGCAACACATTTTTTTTCAGTTGCCAAAAACCGTGCCAAAATCGGAATCTTTTTTGTCATTATTTCTCTTACATTTTTTAATATCAAATATCAGAGCAGCAGCACCAGCATAGACATTCAGAGGCGCATTGTGGAAGGAAATCGTGCTTACTTTGGACTCCGCAGAACTCTACGATCGAATAAAGTTCGCCGTAACACGAAGTTAATTATCTACAAAACGCTGATTAGACCGGTAGTTCTCTATGGGCACGAACCATGGACCCAAGGCGCGTTGAGCGCCCTTGGAGTTTTTGAACGGAAGGTGTTGCGTACCATCTACGGCGTAGTGTAGATGGAAGACGGGACTTGGAGAAGGCGAATGAACCACGAGCTGCATCAGCTTCTGAGAGAACCAACCATCGTCCATACCGCGAAAATCGGAAGGCTACGGTGGGCGGGTCACGTCATCAGGATGTCGGATAGCAACCCGACTAAAATGGTTCTCGAGAGTCTATTACAAGTTTTATTTTGGTGTCAAATGTGCTATTTTAACTTGTAAATATTCCCCTAGAATTAATGCGCATTTATAGGGCTCTGGCAGAATAGAAGCCCGCAATCCTATTTCGATTGCCAACATTCAGGCCATTTCGGGCCGCGATTAAGGTGAAACGGGACGCCGTGTTATTTTTCCTATCTTGCCTCTCTTTCTAACAATTTGCCTCGCGATTTTGAAGATGGTAATCTCGAGTTCTATCGCACTGAAGATGCTGAAAAACAATCAGCATATGCACTCCAAGTGAGCATACACAGTGATAGGTTTTTGTTGCAAAATTTGAAGTAGAAACTGAGATTACCATCTTAGTAGCAACAGAGCAATGGCGGATATTTCCCCGACCGTCCCGTCCGCCCTTAAGTACTAGAGATGTAAACCTTTCCCTGGCACAGACTTCAAGTTATAGAACTCTAGTGATGAAACCCGAATCGGGATGCCCCCTTAGGATTAGAAATTCCTAGACAAAACTCGAGCTATGAAAGCAGCTAATGCTGCGAACAAAAGGCAACATGCCAGAGAAAATACGATTACAGGATTGACTGATGGACCAACAACATTAATGAAACCTCGTCATCATGTCATCGGAAATCGTTATCCACTAGGGTAACAGGGCAAAATTTATGTTCTGTGTTGAATTTGTCCAAGTGTGATGTCCCAATGTTCTAAATTTCACCAGGTTAGGCCCATCGGGCAAAGTGGTGTTTGTGATATGATAATTTTGAAGTAGTAGTCGTGTCATGTCAACTTCGGCAAGCCGAAATCGCACGAAGTTGCCGAAGGTGACGTCACGTTCCAGAAGCTGCGAACAAATTTTCTGGCGAACGTGACGTTGCGATCAGCTGATCGGTTTGTTTACATATTTGTGTCGACAAATACAGGCAAACATATACGTTCACCCGGACCTGTGAATAATTGACATCGGTGATGTCCTATTTTATTACGCATTTGTAATGTTTCACTATAATATGTTAAATTTTAATGTGCATTTGTAGTGCTTCATTATTTTTTCGTAATAAGTCATCCGACCGGTACAAGAAGACGTGGAGCGCAGCGATCTAGGTGGGTCGACCAAGTGGAGGACGATCTGCGGACCCTGCGCAGAGGGCGGAACTGGAGACAAACAGCCATGGACCGAGTGGAATGGAGGCGGCTACTATGTACAGCAGAGGCCACCCCGGCCTTAGCCTGATCGGTAAGGTAAGGTAAGGAGTCAGGAGCGGGAATCTGCGCACGCATCTCCAGCGTGGGTGCTCCGGTTCATTCCTCGGCTAACCTGCCGGGGGAGGTATTGAACGGAGCATTAACCGAAAGAGATACGGGCTGTCAGCGATAGAGGTGGCTGAGCAGCAGCTTGGCAAGATCATTGACTTTGCGTCCAGGAAGTCCAACATAAGTAAGGACCTGAAAATGACCCCGTTGCGACTTAGTAAGTCGATGGACGATGCCAAGCAGGATCACGTGAGGCTCGTGAAAACTGCAGCACCGCCGGAACCGGCGAAAATAAAAGTTACAAAGTCTACCCAGAGGGAGGCCTTCGCTTCCTCAGGAAGCCCAAAAGGTGTGGCGGGCGGATGCGACTGCTCGTGATGAGCACTCGCAGAAGCGGGTGATGCAGCCGTCAGATGAGGAGCTGTCTAGCGGTGCCCGCAAGGCTAGGAAGATACTAATCGCGAAGGTCGGCAGTGATGCCGGCAAGTCGGACCCCAGCTAGGCGTCCAGGAAATCTGGGAAGGGTGATCCTGAAAAAGCTAGCCCGTCCCGGATGGAAGAGAACAGGGGATTGCTACCGTTGTTAGGCCCTTAGCTACCACAGAGTAGGGTGAACCAAGGGGAGGACCCTCCTTAGACAAAAGTCCAGCAGAAGAGGAAGAAGAAAAAGCCGCAGGTCGAGGAGAACAGGGACGCCAAACCAAGAAGTCCTAAAAGACTAGATGCCAAGTGCGAGAAAGGCGACACGCTCGTCATCAAGACCAAGCAATCTAAGTACTCGGCGATGCGAAGCGACGCCAAGCTCGTGGATCCGGGAGCTGACGTGCGCAGTATCAGACGTACTCGTACGGGCGAGATAATCCTGGAGCTGAAGCGCGATAAAGAACGCAAGGGCGCTGCTAACAAAATTTTGGCGGAAGAAGTCCTTGGCGAAGGGGTAGAGGTGAAGAGGTGAAGGCTCTTACACAAGAGGCGCCTCTGAATGTGAAAAAAAAACCTAGGGGGCTGTTCATAAACCACGTAGATCAAAATTTGGCCATCTCAGACTCCCCTCCACCCTCGTAGACTTTTGTCCATACAAAAATTGTGAATTTTGGCTTTGGTCAGATCCCCCCTCCCCCCAAAAGTCTATGTGGCTTATGAACGCCCCCTAGATGAGGTCACCGAAGCGGAAGAGCTCGTCACGGCACTACGGCAACAGCGCGACGTGCAGGTGATCACCGCAGCCGTTAGGCTACGAAGGGGGCCGGCAGGGACACAGGTAGCCTGTGGAGGACGTAAAATAGTCCGTTAAAGTAGGGAGGATCAAGGTAGGCTGGTGCTTATGTCATCTGACATTGTACGTGCCACCGGAGGTGTGTTTCAGATGTCTGGAACCAGGACGCAAGTCATGAGACTGCAAAGGCCCTGCCAGGAGCAAACTGTGTGGGAGATGGGGCGCCGCAGGCCATAAGGCACGAGACTGCACGAGACCACTCATTTGTGTGATTTATACCGGGAAATCCGAGAACAACAGGCATCCAACGACGGGTGGTCAAGAATTCAACGGCCTTCAAGAAAGCCGCAGTGGTGTCTACTACCTATGAAAGCATCGTGGTCGCCAAAGTAAACGGGGTCTTCTTATACAGCTGTTATGCGCCTCCACGGTGGCCGATCGAACATGCCTAGCCATGGCTAGGCCAAGGCCAAGTCCTCGCAGGTGGAAGACGAAGGGGTATTTTTGAAGGCGCTTCGCCGTGAGCGAAACCTTTTTGGTTTAGAAGGCGACGAGCTGATAGTGGTGCTCTCGTGTGCGTGCGATGTGACCAAAGTCCAAATAAAGTCGTAGCACTCGGTCTCAAACTGGGTACCACATCTAGTACTACATTTGGTCCCCGGTACCCAATTTTGACGTTTGGCTGATTACCTTATTTTTAACTTACTTTGTGACGATGATGTAGTAGTTCATGACAACAAACAAAATTCAATGTGTCAATCAAAATAGATCATTTCGGAGAAAAGTGAAAAATACCGGCATGAAGACAGCACCGGTTTCGAAGGCTTCTACCGTAAAATTCTCAAAAATTGTCTGAAAATCTTCAGCTTGATCCTCATAAAAGCAAAATACGATTTAAGTTTCTATCTTAATCAACTCGATCAAATTCTTTCCATATTGTACGCCTTTTCGAACCCTCTAAGCCATCGTTTCCCAACCTTGGATCTCACAACCCCCAGTCTGTTGTTACCCTGCTTTTCGTAGAACAGCCGAAGCGTGTCTGCAAGCCATTGGGGGTCACAAATCTAATGTGGGCCCCACACGAGCATCAATACTTCATCCATATCGATATTTTTTGTCGAAATGTTCATCAAGTTCATGGTTTTCCCAATATGTTTTTGGAAAATCTTTCAATTAAGCTGAAGGTTTGATGAAAATTTTGACAAAACGAACCAATATTGATGAAGTTGAATGCTCGTGTGGGGCCCGCTTAAGTGGACGGTGTATGTGGATGGCTGGTTTCACTCATCCAGAAGCGAATGTAGGAGGAAATGGAAAAACGCTTATTGATGAGTGATGAACTGTCCCCACTCGCGTAACAGTCCCATATGAATAGGGAACCCAGCAAAGATGGAACTGTTATGTGAGTGGAGGCAGTGAATGCTACGGGTAAAAAACGTTCTTGGGGATGATGGGAGAAAGTCAGTAGCGAGATTCCAAGTGAAAAGCATCTAGCGAGCAATCGTTTTTGTGGTTAACATACCACGTTGCAGAAATAATAAAATTTTGTATATTTAGCGGTTATCACAATCCAGTTATTCAGCGAACGGTATTATCAACTCTGGCCATCGCAATTTGGGGCGCACAACAAGTCCCACTAGGGCCACCACTCGAAGACTTTGAGATTACGGAATCAAAAAGAGGTCTAATACCCCAACGGGTGCTTTGGTCAATCGGGCTAAAGCTATGGTCGGCTTCCGGCGGAGGCAGGGAATAACTTCAGTATAAAAGACCTGGTCGGCAATGGAATCTTGTATTCATTGATTGCCCCCGCGTTGGGTGAATTTGTGTGGCATAGGGTTGCATTGCCAACATTCCCACATCATAACTTTTGATTTCTAAAATTATTTAAATAAATGATAAATTAATTGAAAAAAAAAATGACCAATCAATACGCTACTTACCAGAATCAGAAATTTTCATGTTTATATTTGCATAAACAAGTAGGTTGTTACTCATAGCAACATTAGCGGAGTACTAGATTTTCAGTTTGCAGTAGAGTACAAGGTAACATTATATGAAGGTATCATATTTTTTTTGCCTAGTACTTCATGGACCCCGAAATTTTGCACTAATGCATGGGAGTCGAACGACTTAATTGGGACTTTGATGTGACCATTCCTAGAAGAGTACGCCCTAGAAATGCGAGGCCACCGGCTTACTGGTGGACCGACGCGATTGGGGACCTGCACCGCGTTTGCCTAAAGGCTAGGCGGCGAATGCAGCGAGCACGATCAGAGGAAGAGCGAAACGAGCGGCGGGTGGTGTTAGTCGCTGCGTGAGCCGCGCTGAAGACCGAAATAAGGGCAAGCAAAAAGGTCTGCATTGAGGGTCTTTGTCAGAGTGCCAATGCGAATCCGTGGTGTGATGCGTACAGTATCGTGATGGCCAAGACGAGAGGTGTAATGACTTCTACAGAACAATCTCCAGAAATGTTGAAGGGGTTCATCAAGGGCCTTTTTCCGCACCATGATCCTAGTTCTTGGCCTCTTTTCTTAGAACAGTCGGGGACTGGGGCTGATGATAAGGAGAGCGTCACCGATGTGGAACTTACGTGGATAGCAAAGTCCCTTAGCGCAGGTAAGGCCCCAGGGATGGAATTCCGAACCTGGCCTTAAAAGTAGCTATTGCCAAGGCTCCCGAGATGGTCATGTCTGCTGCATAAATGCCTGGACGAATGAGTTTTCCCAGAAGCTTGGAAGAGGCAGAGCCTGGTTCTATTGCCAAAGGCGGGGAAACCACCCGGACACCCGTCGGCATATAGACCAATATGCTTGATAGACACGGCAGGGAAGGTGCTTGAAAAGATCAACCTCCATAGAACGTTGAGGTTCACCGAGGGCGAAAATGGTCTTTCGAGTAACCAGTACAGCTTCCGGAAGGGGAGGTCCACCGTAGAAGCTATCTTGTCGGTTACAAAAACCGCCGAGAAAGCACTCGAGCCTAGGAGAAGGGGGAATCGTTTTTGTCCGGTAGTGATTCTGGATGTAAGGAATGCGTTTAATAGCGCCAGCTGGTCTGGTATTGCCAATGCGCTCTTGCGTCTGTCTTGGGATACCTCGGTACTAGTTTACGCCACAGAGGTGGGTCGGAAGTGCTTTCACATAACCTCAGGAGTCCCGCAAGGTTCCATCCTGGGTCCGGTGTTATGGAATGTCATTTACGACGAGATGTTTAGGTTAGAGCACCCAGTGGGAGTGAAGATTGTCGGATTTGCCGACGACATTACGCTCGAAGTCTACGGTGAAACGATCGAGGAGGTGAAGTTGACTACCGACCACTCGATCAAGGTTGTGGAGGCGTGGATGTGGTCCAGGAAACTGGAGTTGGCTCACCACAAGACTGAGGTGACTTTTGTTAACAACCGGAAGTCGGAGCAGCAGGCGGAGATTAGTGTAGATGAGTGCATTCTCCTGTCAAAGCATTCCGTCAAACACTTGGGCGTGATGATCGACGATAAGCTTACCTTCGGTAGCCACGTTGATTGTGCCTGTAAAAGAGCCTCCACTGCTTTCGCGGTACTGTCCCAGATAATGTCCAATAGCTCTGCGGTGTATGCCAGTAAGCGCATGCTTCTGACTAGTGTCGCTACGTCCATACTTAGGAATGGCTGCCCGGCGTGGGGCACGCTAAGTACTTTTATTTTTATTCTTTAAAAGTGATTTTCCTCCGTAGGAGGGTTCATCACTAGAATACGCTAAGTACTGAATGCTACCGACGGCGGCTGGAAAGTACTTACAGGCTTATGTGCCTGAGGGTTGCGAGCGCGTACCGTACCGTGTCATACGACGCTCTCTGCGTCATTAGGGGCTGTTCATAAACCACGTAGACCAAAATTCGGCCCCTCGTAGACTTTTGTCCATACAAAAATTTTGCAATTTGTATGGAGCGTAGACTTTGATCAGACCTCCCCCTCCCCCCAAAAAGTCTACGTGGTTTATGAACGGCCCCTTACTGGTATGGTGCCTATCGGCATCCTTATCAGCGAGGACATGTAGTGCTTCGAAATACGCGGCACAAGAGGCATACGCAGGACTGCCTGGATAGCCTCTATGGTCAAATGGCAGCGCGCGTGGGACAGTTCCACCAAAGGAAGGTGGACCAATAGGTTGATACCGAGGGTAGATAGTTGTATTAATTGGCGCAATGGGGATGTTACATTCCACCTGACACAGGTCCTTTCAGGCCATGGTTGCTTCCGACAGTATCAACACCGTTTCGGGCATGCGGATTCTCCCGAATTCCCAATGTGCAATGGTTTAGAGGAAACGGCGGAACACGTTTTGTTCGTGTGCCCGCATTTTGGCACAATGCGTGACCGTATGCTTGCCACATGTGGAGAGGACGCAACTCCGGACAATCTTGTCCAGAGGATGTGTAGGGATGAGTTTGGCTGGAACGATATCACCCATATCGTCAGAGAGCTACAGAGGAGGTGGCGCGTGCACTCGAAGAATGGCTAATTCAGACGCGGTACAAGAGGGGTTCCAGGGGTTCGGAGTCGGCTTCGTAGGTCATACCGGTGCCCTGCGGTCGAGATCGACCCTTACAGCGATCAAGGCGAAACTGGAAGTATTTCCTCACTTTTTGATGCTTTTTTTTTGAAATAAATAACGAAGCAATATTTTCAAAATCGGTTTTCGTACACAGTTAGAAAAAAGATCAAGGAATCTCCTGATTTTTTTTTCAGGTGGAAAATGTATTTCAGTTTTAAGGAAACCATTTGTGAATGAAATTTAAAAAAAATATGGTTCTTAAAAAATAGGTAAAATGTTTTCATCTGAAAAAAAAAAATCCAGGAGATAGATCGATCCTTCCTCTAACTGTGTATGGAAACCGATTTTAAAAATATTGCTTCGTTATTTAATCAAAAATCAAAAACTAAAAAATAATGAGGAAATGCGTTCAGTTTCGCCGCGGAGAGGAAGTCCCGGTAGCGTTGCTGTCGTGGCACCGGTCTACTGGGTTGGATTCGAGCCCGCGGTTGGAAAGGGGTCCCCAGCAAGGGTCGGGGTAGGTGAGACCCTGCTGTCTGCAACCTTTGTGCATCTGATAGGGCCTGAAGGGTATTGGGCAGGTAAGATCGGGTTGCACGTGGGCATCCGTTCTTGATGTCTGCTAAGCAGTTGAGCGCGGGCGGGGTTGCCCGCCTTCCGAGGACAAAGGAAGTGGTGAGGACCACTCGGAAAACTGGCTAAGCGCCAGCATGCTACCGTGATGGACTCTCCAAAGCGAGTCATCGATGTTCGTTGCTGCTAGGCTACGCAGCTAACCTTGAAGATGTGATGTGTACTTCTTGGTGGTTCCGGAGAGACGAAAGGTTTGGTGACCATGTGAATGTTGTTTAGTGGGTCGAGGAAACAGTAGTCCTGGCTTTCATTTTTTTTTTACGGAAGATTTTGATTTATTTTTATGTGGGCGCTCAAATTATACTGCTTATCAAAGACTTGACTCGAGGAAAATGATTTATTTCTACCATAATTTGAGCAAAATGTGGAGTATAAATGAGTGCAATCATCTCTTGTGAACGTGATCTGTTGTTCATAATTTTTTTTCTTGTTGACTTACATCGTTAAAGGGTGAAAATCAACTATGACGAATAATTGGAACTACAGCCATAATTGTAACACTTACCTTATATGCATAAAAACAAAGCCAGACAATAAAATTTAATCCCTACAACTTTTCTTCCTAGGAGCCCCTATGATCACAGCCGTGAAGGCCTGGGTATTCAGCATGAAAGGGTGACGGTTTCGATTCCAGGTTGGTCCAGGAACTTTTCATAAAGAATACTTCCTTGACTTTCTTGCGCATAGATTATCTTTGTGCCTGCCACACGATACACACATAAAAAGTGATTATTGACAGAGGATACTCTTAGTTAATAAGTGTTGAAGTCTAGGTGGAAGTGCTAATAGAACACTAAGCTGAGAAGGAGGATTTGTCTAAGTGAGGACGTCACGCCAAGATGAAGAAGAAGACCTTATATAACAAGAAAAATAATTATTTTAAAGGTCTAGTGATTTGGCAAAAACGTCTGAGCCTTGAGCAGAAACCATCAATCACATAAAAATATCGATTCTCAGGATTGCTCTTTTGCTTGCCAGAGGATTTTCGCTCCAATAAAAATTCAACAAAGTCATGCAACAGCTGGTCTCTTCTTAATGCTCCGCACTAAAAGTTATTCGAATCGAATGTGAATGTTTCACTCACAGCAACGAACGCCGGATAACAGGATGATACACATTCAGCAGAAAAGGTTTCCTTTTTCTTTGATTACACTTGTTGCATTGGATACCGCTATTTGATGGTTTAACATATAGAAAACAAAGTGTAGTTATTTGGGTATGTCTGTGGTAGGATTTGTCCCAAAAGATACCGGTCGATGTAGGAGGCAAACAAAATATGGGAGTTGAATACCATTTTCGGTATTTGCATATGATAATGAGCTTATTCTGACTTGGATGATGGTCACGCTACGTGGAAGGTTTTCCCATCTCCTGACATTCTCTCGACACAATTATGAAAGGTATCTTTTTTGGAAATAGGTACATTTGTTTGCATTAACTTATGCTTTATACAAACATTTACGGTACACTAGAACCTCATAGTAACTCAAACAACTTACATACGCCCTATACTTGATGGAGGTGCATGGTGTTTTACTTCCTCTTTATTAGTTCAACCGGTCTTACCTTATTGCAGAGTTGTGCCACTCCGATCACACCTTGCTCGTCACAAATGGGAAAGCACAGAATATTCCTGCAAAGCAATAACAATTATAACAACAATAGTTGGTGGAATGAATGGAATTTGGCCTATGGGCGAAAACTATGTCGGTGTTCGATATTTACCGCGTTTTGAAGCCCGTCGATTCGTCGACACCCTTGTAGAACAATGGATGCTGGTAAGCGTTGCGGATGTTTAGCAGGTTTCCCGTTTGTGCCACATAGCCGGCAATACCCTTGCCGCTTGCTATTCGAATTTCCTTGGAAGCCTGCCGGAAGGAAGAGAGAAAAGAAAGCAAAGATGTGAGATATAATATGAATGCGGAGTCTAGTTATGTGCTTCTTGTTGATGCATGTGCTGCTTGTTTGCACAAATGTATGCCAAATCAATAACGATGTAAGATAATCTGTATAAAGGTGATTTCTGTCAGATCAAATCAGCAAGGCAAAACAATGCACAATGGTTCCTGTAAAGTGTAAGCGGGTTATATAGCTGCAACACAAATACTTTACAGCTATCCATCCCAGTTTGTTAAATCATTCAGGTTGCTTTTATTGCACTCTAATCCAAGTCCGAAGAGTTGCCGGAAGATGTACCAATCGAGAAAGGGTCCTGTTGGAGCCATCCTAGAGCTAAGTACACATTTTCTAGCAATTTAAATATTACGTTTTTTTACCTTCTAAATAAACCATAGGGGGAAAACTCTGCTCAACAGACACCCTAACAGGAAGGTTAGTGTTGGGTTAAGGCCGTCTTCTACAACAATACCAAAAGCCAGGATTACTCTCTCCTCGATCCACTAAAACACATTCCTATGGTGGTCAAACCCTTTGTCTCTCCAAAACCACCAAGAAGGCATTGCTTCAGAGAGGGGCTAGTGCGCATTGCACCTCAAGGTTAGCTGCGTAGCCTGCAGCAACGAACATCGATGACTCGCTTTGTAGAGTCCATCACGGTAGCATGCTGGCGCTTAGCCAGTTTCCCGAGTAGTCCTCACCACTCTCTTTATCCTCGGATGGCGGGCAGGGTCAACTCCGCCCGCGCCCAACGTACTCTCCTACGCCTTAGCTTTGCGTCCTGTACTTCTACCGGCGGATTCGTCTTCTTCTTCTTCCACTCTACCTTCATCCAAGGAGGATCCTCTCCTTGGTTCTCCCAAGTCTGTGGCTGCTGAGGGCCCACCAACGGTCGCAACCCCTAGTTCCCATCGTTCCGGGACGGGCCAGCCTTTTCAGGCCCATCCTTCCCAGCTTTCCGGGAACCCTGGCTGGGGTCTAATTTTCCGGCATTGTTACCGACTGTCGGGGTAATTATGCGCCTGGCTTTGTGGGCGCCGTCAGACAGCTGCCTCGCCCGCTTCTGCGAGTGCTTGTCCCGTCTGTCGCGAGCAGTCGCATCCACTTTCCTCGGACTACCTGCGAAGGAGAAGGCCTCCGTTTGGGTAAACTTTGGCACTTTCTCCTTCGCCGGTTCCGCTGCTGCAGCAGTCAGCAACGCGAGTACCGCGTGCTGCTGCTTGGCATTATCGATCGACACCCTAAGTCGAAGCAGGGCCGTTTTCAGGACGCAAAGTCGATGATTTTGCCAAGCTGTTGCTCAGCCACCTCTATTGCGGACTGTCCTTTGTTTTCTTGGCTGACGGCCCTCAGCAGCCACGCTCCGTCCATTATCTCCACCGACTGGCTTGCCGGGAAGTGAACAGGAGCTCCCACGGTTGAGCAGCTCCCAGCGCCTGACTACTTACTTCTCCTTGTCGGAGACCTCATCAACCCGCTTCTTGCAAAGGGGCTGAACCCACCACTACTTCCTGTGCCTGAGTTCTGATTTTTGTTTTTGTTATTCATGACTTAATCCCACGAGTAGCACGGGAAAGTATGTCCACCACACCAAAGCTCTGCATTAACGCGGTAAGGGACAGCTTACTTTGGGGGCGGGGGGGGGTTCCCAGGTACCCCACAGGCTCCGTTAAAGATCGAGCACCTTTTTCACCCCCTCGATCACTCATTCCTCGGCACGGGTCGCTTGACACCTTGGATTGGAATTATTATCAGTCCTATTCTTAGCCGGCGACTACGCGGCTGACTCGCAAGCGGGGGGGTTCGTCAGGCCCCAAGACTATAGTCCCTTCTGCCCCATTAATGTTACGTCTATACCTATCATTTCGTTCGTCCGCTCGCAATAAACTCCACAGCAGGAGAATTGATTAAAAATTGAGCTGTATCGTGACGAAAGTGATAGGCTCGAAACGGATGTAGAAGGTATGAGAGTTACAGAAGATGCCAATCGCGTTATTCAATGTTTCTTTAGGAAAGTTGTAGGTAATTTTGTTACAAGAAATTTTGCTGAAGACCCCAATGCTTTATATACTCAAAATGTTAGAATCTAGGAATCATGAACAACCCCTTAAAACTGTTTTTTTTTAGTATAACGTCTACACGGTATTTTTAGGATTTCGTTTCATGTCTTTTACATAGTTATGAGAAATGAAACGTCGTTCGAACAAATCGACAAATTCTGAAAATTACACAAATATGAGATAAAAAGCCAAAACATGTTCCAATACATACACTTAGGCTAAAACGAGCGGACTATTATGATGTTGTAATTTTTGCCAAGTATTTGCAAATCTGGACCACTGTGCGTCGGCGAATACCAGGCAGATTTTTGTGAGAGCCGATCAAGGACGGATCAAATGCTTTACCAGCGGATGACCCTAGATAAATTTCGGGAATTAGCTTGCATACACATCATCTGGCCATGGATGTTGAAGCGTACGATTCAGTAAAAAGAAATGAGCTTTTCCGGCGAAACTAATTAGGCTGATACGCGCAAGGCTGGATGTATCAAAATTAAGTAATTGGATCGCAGACGAATTATCCACTTCGTTTGTTACCTTGAAGCAGGGTGATGCTCGTTCCAATTTGCTGTTCAGCATTTGCACTCGAAGGAGCGCGCAGAGGAATGGCATTATTATTACACGGTCGCACATGCTCCTCGGCTTTGCGGACGATATTGATTTCATCGGCATCGATCGTAGGGCCGTGGAGGAAGACTCCTCTGAAGAGAGAGAGAGAGAGACAGCGAGGATTAACTCTACGAAGACGAAATACATGATAGCGGGTAGAGACAGAGGCAGGCCTAGTGGTGTTAGTGCTGAGGTACGGTCACGAGGCGTGGACGTTAAAGGATGCAGAACGAAAGGTTTCGGAGTTTTCGAGTTCAAAATGCTCAATTCTCGGTGAGAACCAAGAAAATGAAGTGTGGCACAAACGCACCCTTATCAAATTTGAACCTACTATATTTTATTACTAAACGCAGCACGATGAAATTTATTATAATAACATAATATTCTCAAAGTATTATTTAATCCTTCAGCTGTCACGCTGTTGTATTTTATCCAATACGTTTAAAAAAAGCTCGCCTACATAATCTACACAAATCAACGTGATGCTGATAGCGGTGAACAATTTCTGGAAGATTAAGTATTTTTATTCATGTATAATTTTTCTATGATTTTTATATTGTTCAAGTCTACAAAACATTCATTAGAAATTATAGCTGAAATCTTTTGAAACTTACAAACTTTTTTGAAGACTAACCTAGAATTTCCTGGTTCCTGTATATACCCTTTTTCAAATATCTTCCAACACTATTCGTTGGAGGAATTCCTTCACAAATTCTTGAAAAATAAAAAAAAATAATAATAAGGTAATCCTGGAAAAGTTCTTGGATACATCCATGAAAAGATGTTTGAAGGATTTCTGAAATTTCTGAAGAAACTTCTGAATGAGTTTTTGAAGAGAAACTGCGAGGAATTTATGAAGAAACCACTTGAGGAATTCCCGAAGAAATCCCTGGAAGACTTCTTGGATTAATCCCTGAAGAAAAACCTGGATGAATCTATGTTTCAATTCCTACAGGAATATGGAGGAAGCACTGTAGTATCCCTGGAGGAATTCCCGGTGAAATTCGAAAGTATACCTGGAGGAATTCCTGTATAAATTATGGGAGGAATACCTAGAGAAATTTCTGAAGAGATCTCATGAGGAAATCCAAGAAGAAATCCTAGATGAAATTTTGGCTGATTTCTTGTGGGAATTCTTGGAGAAATTCCAGAAGGGATTCCTGGGGGAATCCCTGAAGCAATTCCTGGGAAAATCTCTAGCGAGAATCCTAGAGGAATGCCTGGAAAAAATCCGGGTGTAAGTCCTGGAGGAATACTTGGATAAGACCCAGAAATTCCAGGAGGATTTCCTGGAAGAAGCCTTGGAGGAATCTCTGAAAAATTCCAGAAAGTATTCCTGGAGAATTTCATGAAAAAAATCTCTGTAGAAATCCCTAGAGAATTTCTTGGAGTAATTCCTGAAGAGATTACTTATATAATTTCTGAAGGATGCCCAGAAGCAATTCCTGAAGGAAATCCTGAAGAAATTTCTGGGGTACTTCCTGGGGTACTTCCTGGAGAAGTTCCTGGAGAAATTCCTGAATAAAATACTGTAGGAATGCATGAAGGAATTTCTAGAGGTATTCCTGTGGGAATTTCTTGAGAATGAGGAATCTCTGGAGGAAATTTTGAAAGAATTACTGGATGAATTGCTAGAGGAATCTCCAGAGGAATTCTGGACGATTTTTATTACTATTATTTTTCTATTTCTGAAAAAATCTTGAGAAATCCTCGAAGGAACTCCTGGAAGAATCCCTGGGGGAATCCTTGAAGAAATTTGTGGAGAAATCCCTGGAGGAACCACTGGAGGAATACCTTGAGCAATCCCTGAAAAATTCCTGAAGGTATTCCTAGAGGTTTTCTTGGTAGAATCTTTGGGAGAACTTTTGGAGGATTTCCTGGAGAAATCTTCGAAGGATTTCCTGGAAGAATTCTTGGGGAAATCCCTGGAGAAATTTCTGGAGGAATCCCTGGAGCTATTCCTGATGGAATCTCAGAAGAAATTCCTGGAGGAATACCTGGAGTAATCCTTAGAGTAATTCCTTAGAGAAATTGCCGACATAATTTGTGACATAATATTTGAAGGAATTCCTGAAAAAATCCTGGAGTTGCTGGAGAAATTTCGAGACAAAATCTTGTAGGAATGCCTGGAGAAATTCCTAGAGGTATTCCTGTGGGAATTTCTGGAGGCATGCATGATGGAATTCCTGGTGGAATCTTTAGAGGAATTTTTGAAAAAATCCTTGTATGAATTTCTAGAGGGATCTCCAGGGGAATTTCCCAAAATATTCCTGAAGGTATTCCTGGAGAATTTCCTGAAATATTTTCTGAAGATATCCCTAGAGGATTTCTTGGAGTAATCTTCGAACGATTTCCTGGAGGAATCCCTGGGAAAATCCCTCAAAAAAATCTTGTAGAAATCCCTGGAGGAGTCCCTGAAGCAATTCATGAAGGAATCTCATGAGAAAATCCTGGAGAGATGCCTGCAAGAATCCCTGGAAAATTCCTGAGAATATCTGGAAGAATTTCTGAAAAAATCAACAGAAAATTTTCAGATAAAAAATCCTGAAGAACTGCTGACATAATTTCTGAAGGATGTCCAGGAACAATTCCTGGATCAATGCCTAGAGAAATTCCTGGAGAAATTCCTGAAGAAATTATTGGGCTAATTCCTGGAGAATTTCCTGGAGGAGTTCCTGGAAGGAATTCCTGGAGATTATCCTTTGGGAATTGTTGGAGGAATTCTTGAAGCAATTCCTGGAGGAATTCTTACAACAATTACTGAATAAATTTCTGGGGGAATATTTAGAGGAACCCTGGGAAAAAAAACTGAAAAAATTCCCTGAGAAATTCCTGGAAGAATTTCTAGAGAAATTTCTGGAGGAATTGCTGGAGAAATCCTCGAAGGAATTTCTGTAGGAACACCTGGAGAACCATTGTAAAAATTCGTGAATTTTTTTATCTGTATTAACGAGATTAAAAAAAAATCGTGGAGATATCCCTGGAAAAATCCCTAAAGATGTACCTGGAGATTTTTTTAGCGGAATTCCTGGAGGAATTTTTGCGGCAATTCCTTGAAGGATATCTGAAGGAATTGTGAAGAATATCCAGGAAAAAATCAAAAGGTATTCCTAGAGAAAACCCTGGAAGATTTTCTGAAGGAATCCCTGAAGGATTTCCTAGAAAAATTCCTAGATGAACTGCTGACATAATGCATTAGGGAATACCTTGAATAATTCCTGGATAAATGCCTGCATGAATTTCTGGAGAAATCTCAAAAAGAATTCCTGAAGCAATCCCAAGAGTCCCTGATGCAATTCCTGGATGAATATCTGGTTGAATTCCTGGAGGAATCGCTGAAAAAATCCTAGAGAAATCTCTGCAGGAATCCAAGGAGGAATCCCTGAATGAAAGCCTGGAAAATTTCTCGGAAGAAAGCCTAGGAGAAATTTCTGGAGGAATCGCTGGAGGAATGCCTGGAGGAAGTCTGGAAGGAATGCATTAAGGAAACCATGAAGGATTTCTTAAAGGAATCTCTGAAAAAAAGTAGGAATTCTTGGAGGGATTCTTAATGTCCTAGAGGAATGCCTGTAGGAATTCCTGAAAGAATCTCTAGAGGAACTCCTGGAGGAATCTCTAGATGAATTCCTGGAGGAAATCTTTGCGGGAATTTCCAGAGGAATCCCTGGAAAAAATCCTAGAGGAATTCCTGAAAAAAAAATCGTGGATAAACTTCTCAAGGAATTCGTAGAAAAATACCAGGAATAATTCCTGAAGAAATCGAAGATAGATTTTTTGGAGAAATATTGGAAGAATCCTTGGAACAGTTCCTGAACAAACTCCAGAAGGAACCACTAAAACGATTTCAAGCGGAATCCCTTAGGGAATCCCTTAACAGTTCCTGGAGGAAGTACTGAATTTATTCCTGGAGGAAATCCTTAAAGAATACAAGGAGGAATTCCTGAAGAAATCTTAAGAAGAGTTCCTGGGAGAATCTTTGGAGGAATTTTTAAAATTAGTTGTTCCAAAAAGAATCACAGAAGCGATTCCCGAGTTAAGGCCTGCAGAAATTCTTGGAGGATCTCTGGAGAATATCTCTAGAGGCATTTCTGAAGGAATTCCTGAATGAATTTTTCGGGAATCCCTGCAGCAATTCCCAGAGGAATAATTCCTGGAGGAATCTTTGAAGAAATTCATGGCAGAATCCCTTGAGAAATTCCTTGAGGAATCCCAGAAAGAATTCATGAAGATATTGCAGATGAAATCCTTAGAGAAATCCTGAAGGAATTCTAAGAAGAGTTTGCGGATGAACTTCTTGAGGAATCCAGCAGTTCCTGAAGAAATCCCTGCAGGAGTTCCTGAACCCCGGAAGCAGTCCCATGAGGAATTCCTTAGGAAATAAATTCCTGGAAGAATTTCTGTAGGAAAAAAAATATGAAGGAATCCAAGTCTGCAATAATTTTTGGACGAATTATTGTTGGAATCTTTGGATGGACTCCCAAAATAATGTTTTGTACAATGTTTCAAGGAACTCCTGGATTAACTTTTAGCTAATCTTTGGTAAAATTTCAGTTGACATTCCTTTGGGGATCTCTGGAGAAATTCCTAGAGTAATCCTCGAATAAAAGCACTGGAACAATCACTGGAGGAATCTCTAAAGATATCCCAGGAGAAATTCCCGGAGGAGTTTCTGGTGAAACCCATACACGCAAAAAAATCCGTTCCGATATACATGCACTCCCAGTCACGGCAACGGGAACTATGCTTAGCAACGATAACAACAATAAGAAATATACACCGTGAACTAGATTTCACGTTTTCTAGAACGCCCATATTGACAGCTGGAACTAGTTCCAGTTCACGGTGTATATTTGCTTGTTCTTATATTGGCGTTTGTTTGTTCACGTTTATCAGAACGGTTTTCTGAGCGTGTAGAATTCTTGAAAAATTCTCTGGAGCAATCAATGATGGACTCACCGAAGGAAGCTATGGCAAAAATCTGGAGGAATTTGTCGATGCATTCTTGCAGAAGTATCTGTAAAAATGTCTGAAGGAATCATGGGAGGAATTCTTGAAGCATTTCTTGGAACAAACCCTGAAACTATCATTATCGGAACCCTGCAAGATACTCATGGAAGAATTCACGTAGGAGAAACTCCTGGATAAGTTCCTTGAGGAATTTCTGAAACAATCCCAGGAGAAGTTCTTGAATAAATGTCTAAAGGAATTTCTGAAGGTGTCCTTGAAAGAATTCGTAAAGAAATCCCAGGTATTTTGCTCTTAGCATGACGTTTATTTGAATTGAATACTAGTGAAATTCGTGTAGCACTGCACTCTATAGCACACAGTAAAACCGCTCAGCACTAAAGTGTGTGAAACCTACTCATAAATGCATAATTTCCATACCACTCATAAAATGTGTAACAGTTACACATTCGCAAAATCTGCTCGTTCTAGATGCGAAATGTCTATATTTTTTGGTTCATCAAGGTCGCTAGTAATCCTAGCTAGATTGCCATACAAAAATATTTGCAAATTTTACGATTTTGTGGACGTAGGAGCAGATTTTGTAAATGTGTAACTGTTACACATTTTATGAGTGGTATGGAAATTATGCATTTATGAGTAGGTCTTACACATTTTAGTGCTGAGTAATTTAGGCGTGCAGCATATGGTTCTACAAAGTCCTTCTTTTCCCTACCGGAACTGGTTTCGGCATATCTAAAAAATTGGGCATGCTGTTTTTGTATTCCATGAATAAACATCACAAAATTTAGCCATTCAACCAAGCTTGTTATTTGGTGAAATTCTATAGTAAATTCCATCGAAGTGGTTCTACTTGGCGAAATTTCCTATGGTTCTCGAGTAGAAAAGGTTTGATTAGTGTGGATAAAATCCTTAATTATACGAATAGGTTATTTTTTTGAGATATTTTTTCTGGAACTCTTAATCATTAATAATATGTATTTGAGTTAGCTCGAATTAAAAAAAATCTGGTGGCCAGAGGGAGGGGGGGGGGGGGAGGGTGCATCTAACCTACTACCAACACGGCACAGACCATCCAGTAGTGCTTGGGTCGTACGACGACGACAAATTACGCACTTAATGCACACCATGTCTTGCCCCATTACTGACGTGAGATCTATTTTACTAATTCAGCAGCAAAAACGGACCGTCAGCAAAGATGATACACGGCTACTGGATATATTAGATATCCAATCCATCCATACATCAAGGAATCAACCAACAAAATGAAACAGATTTTTATTCCACGTCTTGCTCTTCAGATGCTGACAGGTTTCTTAGGACGGCAGTCCATGCGTGCCAAAGGCATCCGATGCTACATGAAACATGAAAGGAGTTCAAAGAATATTGATTAAGTCGAACGTGCCGTTTGCCGTTTCCGCAGTTTGAGATTGAGTGAGGATGCTCACTCTGGGATGCCACCTAGTACCGTTCCGTGGAATTAAGTGTTGGAGAAAATTGTGGTAATCTGTTGTTGCTTTCATCGCTTTATTTATGAAAAGCATGTTTAAAATGTGCATGACATAAAACAGTATCTTCGGAGAAAATAAAAAAAAACTAGATTTTCATTGAATAAAAAAGCAACCCAATTTTACATCATTCTATGGTACGGCTTGTTTGCTAACGAAGCAATGAGGAAAATGGACTCTGGCACGCTTTTGTTTACGTAGGTCACAGAAGAAGATAGAATGGACGAGAAATGAAGTTCATTAAGTAGGGAAAAGGAATCCAAGAAAAGGTTTTCCTATGCTGATACCTACTATAAGGTTGACTCTATCTTATTACTGAAACCGTAATGAAACGTTGAATTTCTTTAGAGCAACAAAGGAACAGCATTTTGTGCGTGGATGAAACATTCTCCTTCCTACTAGATTAGCCTAGATTTTTTTTTTATTCAATTGGAATAGAATAGGTTTTTTTTATCTGTATTAACCAGATTTTAAGCCCTACTCGGCACCCACACTTCGCTTCCCTTCCGAAGGAAGAACTCACATTTTGCGAGTTTGTCGGGAGTGGGATTCGATCCCAGTTCCTCGGCGTGATAGTCAAGTGTTCTAACCATCACACCAGGCCCGCTCCACCTCCATAGAATAGGGGAAGGAATGTTTTTTTTTATTCTTGTTCGGGTTTGTCACTGCGACCAGTTTTTAGATCTATTGTGACATTACCCGTATCCTTAGTGTAGTGCATGTCGCATTACTCCATTGCCATTGAGGGGCAATAAAGTATCGATTTTGATACAGTTTTTGTTTTGTATTCGTAGAAAACAAAACAAAAGTACTGATATTGGCCATGCATCGGAAACCTAGCATCACCCTTGTTTTACTGCTAAATTCTCCCCAGTAAGAAGTTTAGAACCCGGGTTTTAACATTAGCAGCAATACCATTCCAATAATGGAACATATGTTCCGTAATAAGGATTCTAGTATGTTCCTTGCATACCAGCACTTACCTGTCTTTGAAGAGTTAGTACATACATGGATCCCTAACTCGATTTGATGTCCTTTGCATCAAGTTTAGCCTCGAACGGCAAGGTTTTTAACTATCTGCAAAGTAAAGTTGGTTAACTAAGTTTTATTCAGAGACCGTAAGCCACCACGATACCAGTGACAAGGACTAAATACTATGATTCCTTGAATTGCCAGAACGCATATTCCAAAATTGGAAAAGTAGGACGACACTAAGTTTCGGTAGATTTTACTCCGTAACTCAACACGAAAAGGTGATCTACCCACGTTACGGGCTCCGTTAACGATCGAGCATCTTTGAAACCCCCTCAATCATTCATCCATCAGCACGGGTCGCCTGACACCTTGGATTGGGGTTCCCTGTTTGGTGGACTTTTACCCCCGGAACAGGGGGTCCGTAGTGCTATTCTAAGCCGGCAGCTACACGGGCAAGGAATGTTAGTTGAAAAATCATTTTTTCTAAACATCTTCATTTCCATTAGTGTTATTAAATTCTTCAAGGAAACCTGGAACGCGAAAGAACTTGTCCCCAGTGATTAATTTTATGAAATGAAAGAAATAGAAAAACCAATACTTCCAAGCCCTACTAACGGCAGACAACCTCGCAATGAAACAAAAAAAAAAAGATAGCATACCTCATTTCCGTCAAACACTTTCGACACCAGCTCCCCGGTCTGTTTGTCCAGCAGGAAAAGCGAGCAACGTTCTGCCGCGGCAAGTTCTTTGGCTTCTGTCATCACACCCCGCAGCAGTTGGCCCAGATCACCTGAAATGATAAAAAACAGTCAGTGTTAATTAGAAATTCCTTGCAAATCATATCCAAATAGAAACGGCAACAGGGTGTAACTAGCACAACGTGTGAACCGGTGCGCGAACAACGGGACGGAGCTGGTAAAAGCTTGAATACAATGGAAGGTTTCTGTAGTGAACTGGGGGAGTATTTCCATTTGCAAGTGCATTATTTACACTTTGAAATGCTTGCGTGCTGTTTGCAGAGTGTTTGTTTTGTGCAATTTTACTGTTCGTAAGATCAGAAGAAAGTTTAACTGGATTGGCACTTGTTCCATTCTTTTCAATTAATTAAATATGTAGTTGAAAAGTAGAATGAACTATTTCTACATAATTTACAAATAAATATCGCCATAAATTTCTCTTGAAGGTTCATGAGCAATTGTTTTAGATTTTTTGTTCGCCTAAAATTTATCCATTAATTCGATAAATAAACCTTTTTTATCTTTTCTAGAATCTACACATACAGTAAAATAATCGGGTTAAGTACTGTTCCTTTCTACACATACTTTTATTTGTAAATCACGGTGATATCTTTTTTCAAAATTATAACAGAATCTCTTTGATTAGTATTGTTGAAGTTGTTTCTTTTGGAATTTAATGTTGAAGACGTCGCTATTGATATTAACGCTACCAATGAAATTTTGTTAGCAGAAATGTTTGAATTAATAATTCATTCACTGTATTTGAGAAAAAAAAAGAACGTTTTATGCACTTTATGAAAAGTTACACCAAGTTGAATATTGTGGAGCGGACCTGGTGTCATGGTTAGAACACTTGACTATCACGCCGAGGTCCTGGGATCGAATCCCACTCCCGACAAACTCGCAAAATGTGAGTTCTTCCTTCGGAAGGGAAGAAAAGCGTGGGTCCCGAGATGAACTAGCCTAGGGCTAAAAATCTCGTTAATACAGATAAAAAAAGTTGAATATTTTCTGAAAAGTAAAAACCCAAGTAACACAGCTAGCTGTATAATAGTTTAAAATCCACGTTTCAAACAAAGTCACGTGTTTTTTTCTTGTATTATTAACTTAATATCGAACACTTATATAATCAAAACAGCGCAAAAAATGGCGGCTTATAAAACAGCTTATAGGTTATATATAAGGATTTGGAATACACTTATATAACGTAAAATTTCTTCTGAGTGCATCTCAGTTATTATTGCGTTTATCGTCAATGATAAATACGTTCAAATTACTTATATAATAGAATCACAAGCACGATATACACATGGCGAAGCAATTATTAAGCAATTATTAAGCAATATTAATATTGCCTGTCCGGATCAATTTGTCTATTCCTTGTATGTCCTGTCGTCATGGTCGCCATAAGATATGGTTGACACAATTTTCAAATATTTAACCACCAGTATTACATAGAGTGACTTTGGGTATTTTTAATAGATATGTTTTCTTCATCACAAGGGATTTTTGTTGGCAAAATTGTCTGAAGCTTGATCGTCCTTCTTCAGATTGAAAGGAAGGTAGAGGCCAATTTTAGGTCTAACTGGTTTCAGAAAGTACCCTTAAACCTACCTTGTTGGCTACAAAGTAACTTTACTCCAACGCCGAGCGTATAGTAAAGCACCATCTTCGTCGGTCCCTGGCGATGTTCCTCCAGTTTTTCCGAACGTGTAGGGATCATAGATCTTTTTCAACCGCGTGCAGCCAGCGAGTTCGGGCTCTCTGCTGAATATTGTTTTCGTAATTCTTTCTTCCGACATTCACACTTCGTGTCCAGCCAATCTGCCGTATTTTATACGTTTCACAATATTCGCAACATCGTACACTTGGTACAACCCGTGATTCATGCGTCTGCGTCACACTCCATTTTCTTGTTTCTCACTTAGAATTATCCGTAGCACTTAGCGCTCAAAAACTCCAAAAGCTAAGCTTTTCGGTCTATCTCCTTTAACGTCCAGGTTTCGTGACCGTAGAGGGCAACCGGAAGAATCAGCGTCTTATACAGAGCGAATTTTGTTTGCGTTTGCAAGTTACGGGATCTAAGCTGGCTACGCAAACCGTAAAAGGCCCTATTTGCAGCTGCAATAGGGCACTGCATGAAATTCTCTCTTTCTCTTTCACTCTTACAGAAATTTTGTAAACAACAAGGCCAAGAAACGTCAAAATCCCATACAAAATCAAAACAGTGCAGTGCCCTATACGCCTTTTCACTTCACGGGAAACGTCTTTGTCACATGTCACAAGTGTTCCAAGATAAACAAATTCTCCAGCAACTTCAAACACATCCCCATCTATTATTACCTCAGCACTAACACCACTAGGCCTGCCTGTCTCTTCCCGCTATCATGTACTTCGTCTTGGTAGAGTTAATCGTCAAGCCTATGCTCGCTGTCTCTCTCTTCAGAGGAGCATAAGCTTCCTCCACTGCCCTTCGATCGATGCCGGTGAGATCAATATCGTCCGCAAAACCGAGGAGCATGTGCGACCGTGTGATGATAGAGCCATTTCTCTGCACGTCTGACCTCCTAATCGCTCCTTCGAGGGCAATGTTGAACAATAAATTTGAAAGAGCATCCCCCTGCTTCAATCCTCCCAAGGTCACAAACGACGTAGACACTTCGTCCGCGATCTGAATACTTGATTTTGATCCACCCAGCTTAGCGCGTATAGCCTAATTAGTTTCGCCGGAAAACCATGTTCTGACGTTATCTGCCAAAGCTCATTTCTTTTCACTGAATCGTACGCTGCTTTAAAATCAATGAACAGATGGTGAGTCTGCAAGTTATATTCCCGAAATAAATCTAGGATCATTCG
Source organism: Aedes albopictus (assembly GCF_035046485.1). NCBI lineage: Eukaryota > Metazoa > Arthropoda > Insecta > Diptera > Culicidae > Aedes > Aedes albopictus. The sequence continues at coordinate 229,284,113 of NC_085137.1, forward strand.
CAGGATAAACATTTGATCCGTCGTTGATCGGCCCTCACGGTATTCGTTGACCAAGTACTCCTCAAGAGGTCGCAGTCTGTTGAACAGGACACGCGACAGTATCTAACCCAGACAACCAGGAGTCGCATAAGAAACCACGTTGTACATCGTATAAAGTACAATTTTAAGTCACTATCGCATATATGTACGGCTGATTGACAAATTTCATCGCATATGATGTTATTTTTTAAACCTATTACGATATATCAGGTAAAGTCATATAAGAATACAAATAAACTTTTATAAGGTATGAGCACATCGTAGTTGATGATATTTTGATGTTTTATTGCGATGAACTTTACTTACTCGCAAAAGCGTGCGAGCGAACTCGCAAAGTGCCAAATGAATTCGCATAATTGCGTACTGCGATGATTATACGACTTCGCTTGGTACTTTTCTTGTTGTGTCAGTTTACCTTCCATTGGTGTATGGATTAAATCGAATAAAAGTACAAATAAACTCGTTGAAGTGTGCATACAAACTCACATAAGCTAGAAGCGTTTATGTTGGCATTACGCGATTTGATATGTGATAACAATTAAAGAGTTGCAGTGTCAAAAAGCTACAAGAAAAGGAACAGCCATAATTATGGTTGCAAAGTCATCATTATTTGTTTTGTTGGCTTGACAATCAACAATGGGAGGTGCTAGCCAGAGAGGGGCAGTGAAATCTGTACGGGAAATCGTTTTTAGCATGCCAAACACGCACAGTGCAAGTGAATTAAGTGCACTCAAACAAACACTGAGGTGAGTTAGAATATCAGCTTGTTTCATAAGTAGCGTTTGGTGTTGTGTGTGAAGTGTGGCTCGACAATCCAGAGGTCATTACCCATGTAACATTTTATAGTCAAATAGACTAGAAGTGGTTTTTAGAACCATCATAAAACCAAAATAAAAGGAAAAATGTTTTATGACGGTTCTCAAAACCTCTACAAGACTAATTGGTCATCAAAATGTTACTTGGGTAGTTCGAAATCGAGCTGACAGAATTGTTTTTTTTTAATGTTATTAAATCGCATAAGATGCTAAATTGCGTCGCAATAGTGCACGCGGTGCATCGCATAAGACATCGCTTCAAGTCATATAGCATTATTATTGTTCCGTCAATGCACGTATAGCGCCTCCACTTTTGTACGCATAAGGCACTTTTGCTGCATCTTATGCGATGTAACTTTAACGCATAAAAGTACGTATAACATGAACATAAACTTCATTATACGTGCAAATTGGTTGTCTGGGTATACGCCGAATTCAAAAGGGTAATCCCTCTGTAATTGGCACTCTCCAGTCTGTGCCCTTTCTTGTAGATTGGGCATATGAGGCCATCCAACCAGCTGGTGGGCAATTCTTCATCCTCCCAAATCTTTATAATAATCTGGTAGATTGATTGATGTAGCTGGTCGCTTCCGTGCTTAAGAAGTTCAACCGGGATCTCGTCCTTCCCAGCAGCCTTGCTGTTTTTCAGCTCGTTAAGGACCTTTTTAACCTCATTCAGTGTTGGTGGTTCCACTGATTGACCATCATCCATTATGTTAATCCTGTTCCTGGGTGCTCCTTCACTGCTACCATTCAACAAATCTTCGAAGTGTTCCTTCCACCTGGTTACCACCATTGTTTTGTCTGTCAGCAAATTTTCTTCCCGGTCATTGCACATGGCGGACACTGGCGCAGTCTTGTGCCACGCGCCATTGACAGTTGCATAAAACCTCCACATATCGTTCCTGTCCATACTTTCCTGCGCTTCAGCAATAACACTCTCTTCGTGTTGCCGTTTTTTCTGCGGTGCATTTGTTTCTCTTCTGCTCTTGCCACCCTGTACCGCTCTCTGTTCTGACTGGTACCGGCCACTAGCATTCGACTTCTGGCGGCATTCTTTTCGTTCGTCACTCGTTGGCAGTCCTCGTCAAACCAACCATTACGTTGGCGTCGCTAAGCGATACCTATCACCTCTTGCGCTGATGTTGTCACTGCTTCGTGGATAACTCCCCATAAGTTGTTGACATCTCCAGATCCGTTGGTCTCTCCTATCCTGTCGTCTAGCTTCTGATGGTACTGTGCAACAACCCGTTCGGCTGACAAGCGCTGGATATTGAAACGCATCGTCCTGTTGTTTCTTGAACTCGTGACAAGATAATGATCCGAGTCAATGTTCGGGCCTCTGTAAGACCTTACATCTATGACGTCCGAAAAATGTCGCCCGTCGACCAGCACGTGGTCTATCTGGGAGCAAGTGTCACCACTCGGGTGTCGCCAGGTGTGTTTTCGGATATTCTTACGTGTGAAGTAGGTACTGCCGATTGCCATCTCTCTAGCAGCAGCGAAGGTCACCAGGCGCAGATCATTATCGTTGGTAACAGAATGAAGGCTTTCCGTTCCAATGACAGGCCAAAAGAAACTTTCTCTGCCGATCTGCGCATTTGCATCTACGATGATTATTTTGACATCTTGTTTTGGGCACTCTCCGTAGGCCTTATCAAGGCTCTCATAGAACTCATCCTTCATGTCATCGGGTTTGTCGTTCGTTGGCGCATAGATGCTTATCAGGCTGTAGTTGAAGAATTTGCCCTTCATCCTTAACACACAGATTCGGTCGCTTATCGGCTTCCACCGAATAACTTGCTTCATCTGCTTCCCGATCACTATAAAGCCAACTCCGCGTTCTGCCTTATCGCCGCCGCTGTAGTAGATGTGGTACTTGAATGAAGTGTTGGTGCTCGGAATTCACGTTCTCCAGTTTTGGGCCAGCGTATCTCCTAGATAGCAGCCACATTAACGCCGACATTCTGCAGTTCACGAGCGAGGAGCCCAACACGTGCGGGTTCATTCAAAGTTCTCACGTTACAAGATCCGACTTTCCAATCGTTGTCCTTCATTCGTTGCCGGGTCTGTTGCCTTTGAATCAATCCGTTTACTCTACTATTGCTTTTCTGGGTGTTTGAAGGTTTTCAGCAGCTGCCTTACCGGAGCCGCACTGCCTACATTGCATTGAAGGGGCTGCCTTCTTAGGTATAGCTGACACGATACAGCATTTCATACTCAGCCCGTGGATGCCAGAACAGATGCTGTTTGAGCCGCACCTCCTTGGTGAACAGACGCTGGAGACGTATCTCCTCAATCCAGCTGAAGTCAGAAGGACAACAGTGCCCAGGCTGCACTACCAGCTAAGCACGCAACTCTTAGCTGGCGGCCTTTGTCATCGTTTGACCCGTGGAAGCATGAGGTAGGAACTTGTGAGGAACAGAGCTATGTTGGACGCTCTCCTTATCGACTCACCATTTTGCAGCCCAAGGACCCTTATAGCCACAGCTATAAAGGCGTGGGTATTCAGCATGACCACGCTGTGGGTGACGGATTGGATTCCCGATTGGTCCAAGCACTTTTCGTAAAGGAAATTTTGTTGACTTTCTTGGGCTTACAGTAATTTTTGATCCTTGTCCCATCATTTTTTCCTTTCCTTTTCCCTCAGGTAATTGATTTGGTAATCGCCCGTGTAGTTGCTGGCTTAGAATAGCACTACAAACCCCCTGTTCCGGGGGTAAAAGTCCACCAAACAGGGGACCTCAATCCAAGGTGTCAGGCGACCCGTGCTGAGGGATGAATGGTTGAGGGGGTTTAAAAGATGCTCGATCTTTAACGGAGCCCGTAACGTGGGTAGATCACCTTCTTGGATCACATTTCGGAGTAAGATCAACCGAACCGTAACCTAGTTGTTGAAAACCGGCAATCTGTCAGCACTGCAGAGAGTAGTGTGAATTCCGGACGGTCCCCTTGTCAGTCATCGCAAAAACTATTGAAGCGACGGACAATAGCTGACAATAGCAAACGAACGCCACGATCGATCACATGTGTCGACTGTTCGCCGAGTGATGGTGCGTGTTTGAGCTAATTGTGCGAAAACCGTATATTTTCATGTGCCTCTGCGTTCCTCCGAGCTGATAATACGGGTGAATTGTGCCGATACCCACGAAGTACGATCCGTACGGTAAGCCAACTTACTAGCGATCGTAGATGCTGGGCATTGATCAGCAGAACCGGTGTTTTATTAACCTAGCGACCTCTATGCTTTTCCCAGGAGTCGCTCGATGAACCAGAAGCCATCGTACAGCTACAGTGATTGCCGAAATAGTTGAATTGAGTATACAGACAGGTCAAATTGCGTGTTTTGGATTTACGCCTAGACTTGTGAGTAGGACCCGTTGTACCTAAGCCTAAATTGAATTACCCTATGTTAAAACCTACTTACCTAATTGAAATCCTAGTTAAAATGTTCCTTATAACGATAATGCTAAAATTTCTCTTAAATAAACTTAAATATATACATGCATTTGTTAGGTGTAACGAACATTCGCCGGCTCGAATGAAAATAGTTGAGGGTCGAGGTTTCGACAAATTTGGCAGTAGAACACTGAATGTAAGTGCACACATATTATTGTATTCAAACCTAAATTTATAAAATCTCTAATAAATTACAGCTTTAAGCTGCTTCTGTATGAACTGCTAAACAGAAGTGTCCACACCTGCCCCGAAACCATCCGAACTCTCAACAAACTTAAAGATTCATTTGTGAATCTGTTGCTGCGCAGTAAGCAGCCAAGTAAAGCAGTTGGAAGTGCTGCGAAGTAAGCAGCAGGATGAATTCCGTTCGCACTTGCGAGAAATGCCGAACCAGTGGCACGCTGGAACAGATGGTCGGTTGTGACATGTGCGACATCTGGCTCCACATGAAATGTGCTGATGTCACGACCGATAACGCAGATCCCGACAAAAGCTGGCGCTGCGAACGGTGCCTACATGATGAGGCGACGGAACGGACCAGCAATCGTAGCCGGAAGACCGGCAGGACGACAAGCAGCATCTTGGCACAACGGACAGAGTTGGCCCTGCAGCTACTTGAGGAGGAAAAGGCGCTGATCAAGAGGAATCGTGAACGAGAGGACGAGTTCCTCAAAAAGGAAGCGGAAATGCAGAGGAAGAGAGCGGAGGAAGATGCCAAGTTGCTGAAGCAGAAACATGACCTGTTGAAGTCGTTGGAGGACGGAAATGGGAGTATCAGAAGCGGAATCAGCAGCAATGCAAGTCGAAGGCGTGTACAGGAATGGCTCGGAGCTAATAGTGGCGGATTGGTACCGGGTACTGGCCAGCAACAGATATCTGGACCTGTAGCCCAACTGTCCGCTATTCCATCGGAGACGTCAGCACTTCTCCAGTCCGGTGCCGACGTACTTCCCAACCAAGATGCGGAAAGGAGTACCATCGTTCCCAAATCAACGTCAACACCGCAAAAAACATTAAGTACACCTTCAATTTTCTCTAACACACCAGTCCCTCTAACGGTTGAGCCCTCGCAAGTGGCCACCAGTGCATCGAATGCAAAGTGGGCTGGGTACTACCCGGGGATAAATGTCTTCTCATCGTCCGCCCTTCCGACGATTCTTGAAAACCCTTCAAGTGCGACAAATGTCGCTGCAACAAATACCCCTCTCGAGAGTTGCGCTACTTCACAAGCGATTCCCTTTTCCGCTGGGAACTCCGCTAGTCAGTATCCCACAATATATCCCACGGGTTCAAAATACACGTTTGCTTCTGGGTATGGAAGTATGTCCACCGGACAGATAGTATCAGTCAATCCGTCCAGTTCACCGTTAGTGTCAGTTCCAGCCCAATCGTTCGGGTTTACGTCAAGTGTAGTGACAACGAGTTCCTTGTTAAAGTCGGGTGTGCCTTGCCCAGGTCAGTGCAACGAACTTCAGCCGTTTCCAGTAGTACCAGGGCGTTCAACAGGGTTGTACGTACAAGCACAGATTGGTCAACGAATGGATGGCAGTTCCAATCCAGTGGTTACAGCAGCAAACGTGAGCAATTCGGATGTGCATCAGGTCAGTAGATCACAGTACCCCATGCCATCCGGCGTGCAGCAGCAGAATGAGCCGTTTCAATCTGCGTCTTCCGGTGTGCAGCAGCCGAATGTGTCATTTTTTCCCGCACCATCCGGTGCACAGCAGTTCAATGTGCCTTTTCAACAAGCGCCATCCGGCGTACAAATGGCGGCGCGGCAAGTGATGCCTCGCGAGTTACCGACGTTCGCTGGCGACCCACAAGACTGGCCGTTGTTCTCCAGTTCATTTTACAACTCAACGGCGGCTTGTGGATACACGCATGTGGAGAATTTGGCTAGACTACAACGTTGCTTGAAGGGACATGCGCTAGATTCGGTGAAGAGCCGTCTGCTGTTGCCACAGTCAGTGCCACACGTGATGGAGACACTACGGATGCTGTATGGACGACCAGAAATCCTGATCCACTCCCTGCTGCAAAATTTGCGAAATGTACCGTCACCGAAAGCTGAGAATTTGCAGTCAATCATCAACTACGGGATGGCCGTACGTAATCTTGTCGACCATATGCATGTTGCAGATCTGGTGGAGCACTTGCGTAATCCAATGTTGGTGCACGAGCTGGTCGAGAGGCTGCCACCACAAATGCGAATGCAGTGGTCTTGGTACAAACGCTCGTTTCCAGACGTCAACCTGGCGACGTTCGGTGATTTCATGACGGAGTTAGTGAAGACAGCGACAGATGTTACGATGCCCAGAGATTCTTCAATGCAGCAGGGCAAGTCTGTCAATACCGGACGAGAGAAGCAGAATCTATACGTCCACACGGAGGCTGATAATGGTCAATTAGCAGCAATGATGACGAAAGAACCGGAGATTGTAAAGAGGTCGTGCGCTTACTGTTCGGACGACGGTCACGAAGTAGCACGATGCCCTCAGTTCAAGGCATTAGATCTGGATGGGAGGTGGAAGGCGATACGAGCAAAGGGGCTTTGCCGAACATGTTTGATTCCGCATCGCAGGTGGCCGTGCCGTTCAAGCAAGGAGTGTGGAGTAGATGGTTGCCGTTTTCGTCACAATGCTTTGCTACATTCACGGGCAGTGACGGAGTCAGCCGCTGCTCATCCGAAGCCCAGCGAAAACGTCACGCGACAGAATCATCATTCTGCGACGAAAATTTCACTGTTTCGCTATCTACCAGTAACACTTGAGGCGAACGGAAGAAAGGTCGAAACTTTCGCATTTCTTGACGATGGAAGTGAGTCTACGTTGATGGAGGCCGGACTAGCACAGGAGTTGGACATCGTCGGCCCCGAAGAATCTCTCTGGCTTTCCTGGACCGGGAACATATCTCGGGAAGAGAAGGGTTCACAACGAATCTCAGTTGCTATCTCGGGAACTGGACTCAAGAGTCAATACCAGCTGAGCAACGTACGTACGGTGCAGAAGTTGAAACTACAAGGTCAATCGTTCCAGTATACCGAGCTTCAAACGATCTATCCACATCTAAGAGGACTACCGCTACATAGTTACTCAGAGGCAGTACCGAGAATCATCATCGGTATCGAACACGCACAGATGCTCACTACCCTAAAGGTGCGAGAAGGCAGAGCCAACGAACCAGTTGCGGCGAAGACGCGGCTTGGCTGGTGCGTGTACGGTAAACAGGTCGACGGTAACAGTGCCGTAACGCGGCTGCATGTGCATTCAGAGGAACACCGGAACCGCGAGCTGCATGAGCTGATGAAGCAGTACTTCAGCATCGAGGAGGCGGCGGTAGCTACTCCGTTAGAGTCGGAAGAAGATAAACGGGCTCGCACAATTCTGGAGAGAACAACAAGAAGGGTCGACGGTTGCTTCGAAACTGGGCTCCTGTGGAAGTATGACCGACCGTCGTTCCCAAACAGCTATCCACTTGCAGTGCGCAGGATGCAGTCATTAGAGAAGCGACTGGCCAAAGAACCTGGCCTCAAAGAACGTGTAAATGATCAAATAGCAGAGTACGAGTCAAAAGGATACGCCCACCGAATAACACAGGAGGAAGTTGAGACAACAAACCCGGATCGTGTGTGGTACCTGCCGCTCGGCATCGTGAGGAACCCGAAGAAGCCACAGAAAATCCGCCTGATTTGGGACGCTGCAGCTCGGGTCCACGGCGTTTCGTTCAACGACATGCTCATCAAAGGACCAGACATGCTGACGTCACTGTTCACGGTTCTGCTACGGTTCCGTCAGCGATCAGTTGCCGTGTGTGGGGACATACGAGAGATGTTCCACCAAGTTCGGATCATCCCACAAGACAAGCAGTCGCAGCGGTTCCTCTATCGTGATCATCCAGATCAGCCCCCTCAGGTCTTCGTCATGGACGTGGCAACCAACGTTCGGTGCGACGTGTTCGCCGTGCTCCGCACAGTTCGTCAAGAACACCAACGCCCAGAGTTTCGCATCGCAATTCCCGAGAGCCGCAGAGGCGATCGTAAATGCCCATTACGTCGATGACTACCTTGACAGTGTAGATACGATCGACGAAGCGGTCAAATTGGTGAAAGATATAAAGTTCGTTCACGCTCAAGGTGGTTTCGACATCCGGAACTTCTCGTCCAATTCGGCTGAAGTATTACAACGTCTGGGCGAGACCGAGAACATGAAGGAGAAATCAATGATTCTGGACAAATTTCCGGATATGGAGCGTGTTCTGGGGATGGTATGGAAACCAACGGTTGACGTGTTCACCTTTGATACCACTCTGAAAGATGATCTCACGACGCTACTGGTAGGAGGAGACACGCCCACAAAACGACAGGTGTTGAGGCTCGTAATGTCGCTGTTTGACCCTTACGGGTTTATCGCCCACTACATCATTCACGGCAAGATCCTTATGCAGCACATTTGGAGATCTGGCACAGACTGGGATGAAAAGATTGTGGATGAACTACACGATCTGTGGAACGACTGGACACGTCTTCTGAAGCAATTGGGTGAAGTAGAGGTTCCCCGCTGTTTCTTCGGTACGGCAAATAGTAAGCTGCACAGCGGGATACAACTTCATGTGTTCGTCGATGCGAGTGAACTAGCGTATGCTTGCGTTGGATATTTGCGTATCGTCCACGATAGGGAATAGGGTGTTAGTTGCAGCGAAGACAAAGGTGGCGCCGCTTAAACCGCTCTCCATCCCCCGCTTAGAGCTGCAAGCCGGCCTGATAGGCAGCCGATTGATGAACAACATCTGCAATGCTTTGGATCTGCCCATAGATAAGCGATTCGTTTGGACAGATTCCAGAACATCTCTTTCGTGGGTTCGCTCAGATAGTCGGCGCTATCATTCTTACATAGGTTATCGTGTCGGCGAGATTCTGAATTCTTCTACCGTCGATGAGTGGCACTACGTTCCATCGAAACAGAACGTGGCCGACGACGCCACAAAGTGGGGAGTTGGACCTAGCTTCAGTGCAAGTAGTCGCTGGTACACGGGTCCGGATTATCTCCTCTTGCCGGAGAACGAATGGCCGGAGCAGCCGGTGAACCAATGGACGACCGATGAGGAGCTTCGTACCAGATTCCAGCATCATCGAGTAATGCCGCAACCTTTGATCAACGTGAGCAGATTCTCGAATTGGAAGCGCCTGCTACGCGCGACGGCGTATTTGCTACGTGCAGTGAAGTTGTTCCGAAAACGAGGCCAATCGGGACCACTGACCAGCGAGGAGTTGCTGCAGGCTGAGAACTTGTTATGGAGACAGGTGCAGTATGAAACGTTCCCCGACGAGTATTGTGTGCTGGAGTTCAACAAGGCCAACCCTGAGAAGGAGCAGAAGCGAATCGAGAAGAGCAGTCAGTTGTACGAACAGTCGCCGTTTATGGATGATGTGGGCGTAATAAGGATGAATAGCAGGATTGGTGCTGCTCCCACCGTACCCTTTGGAGTGAAATATCCAATCATCCTACCGAAGGATCACAGTCTAACAGCCCTTCTGGTCGACAGTTACCACAGACGATTCAAACATCAGAACCGTGAAACTGTGTTCAACGAGATACGTCAGCAGTTTGGAATCCCGAAGTTGCGGCCTCTGATACAACGTGTCGCCCGGAGTTGCCAGATTTGCAGGCTTCGGAAGTCAACACCACAACCACCGATAATGGCACCACTTCCGAAGGTTCGGTTGACACCCCACATCCGGGCATTCAGCCACACCGGAGTCGACTACTTCGGCCCAATCCTTGTGAAACAGGGTCGTAGTTTGGTGAAACGCTGGGTGGCACTTTTCACGTGCCTTACTACACGAGCGGTGCACCTGGAGATAGTGCACAGCCTTTCAACACAATCGTGTGTAATGGCAATCCGCCGGTTCGTTGCGCGAAGAGGATTCCCGTCGGACCTTTATTCAGACAACGGGACCTGTTTTCGAGGAGCTAGCAACCTATTGACGGAGCAGATGGAAGCCATCCACGAACACTGCGCTGTGACCTTCACCAATGCCAGAACCAGCTGGCACTTCAATCCCCCATCTGCACCTCACATGGGGGGCTGCTGGGAACGGATGGTGCGTTCTGTGAAGGCAGCAATGGGAGCCATCTCAGAACACCCTCGTCATCCAAGCGACGAGGTTCTGGAGACTGTATTGTTGGAAGCCGAAGCGATCGTGAACTCACGGCCGCTGACCTATGTACCACTCGAAAACGAAGACCAAGATGCATTAACCCCGAACCATTTTCTATTGTACGGCTCAAGTGGTGTGGTGCAACCGCGGACTTCACTAGAGGCCAACGGCGCTACGCTACGGGACAGCTGGAAGCTTGCCCAGTATCTAGCAGACTTGTTTTGGAAACGCTGGGTCCGTGAGTATTTACCGACGCTGACTAGACGGACTAAGTGGTTCGAGCCTGCGAAGCCTATGGAGCTCGGAGATTTAGTCGTTATCATCGAAGAAAACAAGCGGAATGGGTGGCTGCGAGGACGTGTCGTCGAAGTCATGCGAGGCAAGGATGGTCAAGCTCGAAGCGCAGTGATACGCACCGCTGATGGGATTTTGAAACGACCAATGGTGAAGCTGGCGTTGCTGGAAGTACGCGATGTTCAGAAACAAGGACCCCCGGAACTACACGGGAGGGGGAATGTTGAAAACCGGCAATCTGTCAGCACTGCAGAGAGTAGTGTGAATTCCGGACGGTCCCCTTGTCAGTCATCGCAAAAACTATTGAAGCGACGGACAATAGCTGACAATAGCAAACGAACGCCACGATCGATCACATGTGTCGACTGTTCGCCGAGTGATGGTGCGTGTTTGAGCTAATTGTGCGAAAACCGTATATTTTCATGTGCCTCTGCGTTCCTCCGAGCTGATAATACGGGTGAATTGTGCCGATACCCACGAAGTACGATCCGTACGGTAAGCCAACTTACTAGCGATCGTAGATGCTGGGCATTGATCAGCAGAACTGGTGTTTTATTAACCTAGCGACCTCTATGCTTTTCCCAGGAGTCGCTCGATGAACCAGAAGCCATCGTACAGCTACAGTGATTGCCGAAATAGTTGAATTGAGTATACAGACAGGTCAAATTGCGTGTTTTGGATTTACGCCTAGACTTGTGAGTAGGACCCGTTGTACCTAAGCCTAAATTGAATTACCCTATGTTAAAACCTACTTACCTAATTGAAATCCTAGTTAAAATGTTCCTTATAACGATCATGCTAAAATTTCTCTTAAATAAACTTAAATATATACATGCATTTGTTAGGTGTAACGAACATTCGCCGGCTCGAATGAAAATAGTTGAGGGTCGAGGTTTCGACAAATTTGGCAGTAGAACACTGAATGTAAGTGCACACATATTATTGTATTCAAACCTAAATTTATAAAATCTCTAATAAATTACAGCTTTAAGCTGCTTCTGTATGAACTGCTAAACAGAAGTGTCCACACCTGCCCCGAAACCATCCGAATTCTCAACACTAGTTTCGTCCTATTTTTTCAATTTTGAAATATGGGCTCAGGAAATTCAAGGAATCATAGTATTTAGTCTCTCCTACCGGTGTCTAGGTGACTTACAGTCTCTGAATAAAACTGAGTTAACCGACTTTACTTTGCAAATAGTAAAAAACCTCCCCATTTGAGGCTAAAGGAAAAGCACATTTGGTTAGGGATCCATGTATGTATTAACTCTTCAAAGACTGGTAAGCGCTGGTAGGCAAGGAACATATTAGAATCCTTATTACTGATCAAATGTTTCTTTATTGGAATGATATTGCTGCTATTTAATGTTAAAACCCGGGTCCTAAACTTATTACTGGGGAGAATTTAGCAGTAAACCAAGGGCGATGCTAGGTTTCCGATACACAGCCAATTATCAGTACTCTTTAGTTTCTTAGAAAACAAAACAAAAAACTGTATCAAAATCGATACTTAATTAATAACTTTTCAATGGCAATGGAGTAATGCAACATGCACTACACTAAGGATACGGGTAATGCCACAATAGATCTTAAAACACGTCGCACTGACAAACCCGAACAGGAATAAAAAAAGATAATTGATGAATAGGCTCGTGTTTATGGCGAGTGCACATGCACAACTTTCCCAAATGGAGGAGAACGTTCCTCTGAAGCCAACCTACTGATACATACCTGATAATTCCACTCTAATAGAATTCCTAACTGTACACATAAAATTAGGCAATCAATTCAATTTCAGATCTCTGTACAAACCGTGCCATATACAGGGTGACTGGTCTGCCCATATTCGCATAGGTGACGTAAACGCCACATAGGTCAAAATCCACTTTTTTAGCTTAACATATCCTACACCATGTATAGCATATGCTCCAATTATTAGAAAAAATGTGTTTGTTCTGAAACATGTGAGTAAATTGAAAAGAACGTTTTGACGTAACCACCATGTGGTCGCAATACTGACGTCTGTGTACAAGCAAACTAAAATCTCCCAATAAAACGTGATTGAACATAATTTATTGAGATAATTTATTAAAATAATTTATTGACATAAACATAATTTATGTTTGAGATATCTAAATTTTTGACTTCAGATGCCTGAAAATCATTTTCAATATCAACAACTTTCATAGTGAATATTATCAATTATGTTTAATACTTATAATGGATGCAATGTAGATACTGAAACATTTATGATGCTTTGACAACAACATGCGAAAAATTTAACAAATTGATACTTGATAACCTACAACTCGTAATGGTGAGTCTACGCCGATTGAAGTAATCGTTTCCACTGGTCTGGATCAATCGCTTCCAGTCACCCCGAGATTTTGGAGCCCCTTAGGGCCGCAAAATGCAGTTGAGGAAGAAGGCCAACGTACGCGCCCTACCACGAAGCCAACGGCTCCTTACTGGTTCTCTGCTAATATGGTATAAGTTTGTCATTTCTCTGGCATACGAGCTACGTACCCAGCCCACCGCAGCCTGCCGTGTTTTATCCGCTTCATTATACATCAGTTTGTCAGCCTGTTTTGGGGACACATTTTTTGTTCTCCTTAAATATCTAAATAGATTTTCAAGTAGTAGTTTAGTGATGAACATGATTGAATTTGTTTAAGCTTGACCGTAAGTTAATGAGAGCAAAAAGTTTGTGGGGCTGACAAAATTGGGTCCATACTGTATCGATTTATTTACATACTTGGTACAATTCGTAGTTCATGCAACGTCGCCATATGCCGTGATCCTGGCTAGCGGCGAGTATTGTTCGCAGTTAACGTGCTTACTTTAAATTACTCTAAAATGGGTGTTTGTCAAATCTCCTAAGTATAGAATCCAAACACCTCATGTATGAACAGTTATATTTTTTTGTATGGATGGTTGTGGTAGATCTCTATCGCTTCCTCTGAATTATGACGTAAACTCCTCAAACCCCCTTTCAGCTACTTACTAAGTGCTTGAAGAAAACTCATTAAAACCCGAAACGTGAGTTTTTGTGGCACCTGATTGATTAATGAAATATTAAACTCATGGTTAGCCACGAGTAAAATCATTCCACAGCAAAACTATTATAAGTTTTACGTTTTGTTTCAAAACCATCATTGAAACAATACTACTGAACTGTTGTGGCTTTTCAGTCTTACAAAAGTGAAACGGTCAGGAGTTTGGCATAGCCGTTTTAATCCTGTTAGACTGAGAAAGCCACAACAGTTCAACATTTCTTCCCAGTCGTAAACATCCTCCAAAACACAGATAAATTAAATTCATATCTCTTTGATTAGGCGTTGGGTGTATGAGCTTTTGATGTTTACTAATTTAATTGTAAAAACTTAGTGTAGATGAATAGTACAAGGTTATTAAAATAAAATTAGTTTCGTAAGTTATAGTACACAAATTACGTAACGCTAAAATTGGCCATTTCAAACCCCCTCCCCCCCCCCCCTTCGTAACGCTTTTTGTATGGAAGCCCGAAAATTTTTGTATGGGTCGTAACGCTACGCTGGACTCCCCCCTTCCCCCTATAGCGTTACGTAATTTGTGTACGATGCCTAACATTTCGTAATTTGTCGAATATGAGAAAAAATAAATGAGACCCGCGGGTGACACTTAATGTTTCAGTTTATCAAGTAAATCTCAAAAAAATGTAAATATTACTAAGGTATTTCTTAATAAATACGTACAACACCATATTTTGGAGAAGGCAAAATAACATTTTCAACATCGACTGCCTTAATTGCATGGAGCATTGGAAAAAGCCGTTAGGATCCATCGCAGAGCCTGGGGATTAATGTTAATTCCGGTATTTTGCACACATTAAACGAAATAAGAAAACTGGTCGGCGTAAAGTCAAATTGGACTAGGCGATTTTTTGGACAGGTAAAGATAAGCCAAGGAATCATAGTATTAGAAGAAATAATGCACATGCTTTGATATCCCAATATCTTGCAGGACATTTTCCCATAATCATTGAAAAACAGTTGGTCCGGTCTGATTTAAAGCCGACCAACTGTGAATCTTACTACAATGCCCACGCATTATGGTACGCTCGACCGCACTATCAGATAGTTCACATTTTCAGAATGTGACGTGTTAGCTTTTTTTCTGAACCTAGAGTTAGTACACCTTCTTTCGAGTCGGGACTGCTGCTTATCAACAAAGAATGTATTTAACGCACAAATACGGACATTCATTCAGCCGGAGACCCGGGTTCGATTCCCGTTCCGGTCGGGAATTTTTTTTCGACTCTCTGGGCATGGTGTATCATTGCACTTGCCTCACAATATACAAATGCATGCAATGGCAGGCAAAGTAAGCCCTTCAATTAATAACTGTGGAAGTGCTCAAAGAACACTAAGTTGAAGCGAGGCAGGCAAAGTCTCTGTGGGGACGTAGAGCCATATAGAAGAAGAAGAAGAAGAAGAAGAAGAAGAAGACGGACATTCCGGAAAAAAATCTAACACGTGTTCAGAAAACGGGTACCGTAATAGCTAACATAACGGTCATAGCAAACTGGTTGTTACGTCAACTTATCCGTGTAATCATTCATCAAAACGACTAAATGATCGCATAAACTGACGTACACGTTTTAAATATGGAAAAATTACATGAAACATCTTAAAATCATTGCGGCTCACTTTTTGTAGCTGTAATCCACGAAACTGACAGATTATTTCATTCAAATAGTCGGTGCATATGTAAATCCGGAAAAAATCTATAAAATCGTGTTTTCCCATCAGAGCAGACGTTGGTGGTTACATCGACTATGCGAATATGGGCAGTGGTAATTCGTGTTACACCCGAAAGGAGGTGAAAGTAGACCATATTTGCAGCAAAAAATTGTTCTACAGGTAGGTCCGGAAATCACTGCTAAGTGAGTTATTCAAAAATTAGTGTTATTAAATTACCCCATCTTTAAACATCTCTAACTCAGAAACTATGAACCGTATAATCAATCTTAGCGCATGGATAGAAAGCTTAAAGCTTTGTCTTTTAATGCTCTTTGGACAGGTAATTGATAAAAAGTCATTTAAGTGCAGAAATTTTGACTTTTATGTAAAAAGTGCCTAAAAATGTACCCCCTTTTCACCTTTTTTGATAGTTTACTCGTGAAAAACATGATAAATGTGAGAAATGTTCTTCTACAAAACATTCATTTTTTGATACGCTACCAAACTGTCCTTTGGTGCAACATTGTATCTTTCATAGTTTTGTCACAATCTTGAATTCAAAATTTTGTGAAATAAATCAATGTTTTTATTGCAATACTATCTGGCAACCCTACACGTTTGCTTGCTGTTGGTCATCGTGCGCATGGCAACGAAGTCCAGCGTCGCGGCGGCGGTCATCGTTTGACAGAGCCAACAGTGAACGGCAAATTGCGCGCAATGTTTATGAATCAATCTCAAGGCATCCTTTTCTTTGGGTGAAGATTCAATTCGCCTAGATACCATACGCCCAAACCCACTCACTGGTGGAATTTAGCGAGATCATACCGCTGGGTGGCACCGTTTTAAGGGATATTGAAACCTACGGGCCGAGACTGGGTCCGGGCCGGGGCCGCGGCCGAGACTCGATAGGGCTTTTGTCGCTTCGTTCTCACTGCACACAATGCTCACCTGGCTATAGCGCCTGCGCACCAGCAATTTATGTTGCGCGAACGCACGCACAGTATGAAGCGGTTGTCATTTATTTTTGTTTTTGTTTCTGCGCACTTTCTCCAGTGTGTTTGATGTACATTCATCCAGAACTTTCTTTTGTAATTTCTACAGGAATCTGGGATTCCTCCAGCTTTTTTTTATGATTTCCCTTGGAGTACTTTCTGGGACTCTCCCGTAGTCTAGCCCGTAGTTCTTTCTGGAAAACCTCTAATGAGATTCTTCTAGGAGTCCTTCCTGGTATTTCTCCAGCTACTCCGTCTGGGTTTTTGTCCTTGAGTTCTACTAAAATTTCTTCTGGGATACTTTCAAGAACTGTTTATTTATTATTATTTAACAGAGTTTATTTATTTTCAGTTCAACGGGAAGCACTCCTGAAGTTCCTGAGAGTGAGTCCAGGAGCTCCCCAGGCATTCCTCCAGGGCACCCCCAAAAAATACCAAGGGAATTTCTTTAGAATTAGCCCAAGAATTCCTCCAGCATTTGACGTAAAATCGCCCTAGGATTTTACTGGGAATTTCTCCATTATAACTCTTGAAATTAATGCAGGAGTTCTCCAGCAATAATGCATGCTTCTCTTCAGGATTTTTCCCGAAAATTACTGAAGGACTCAAGGGATTTCTCCATAAATTCCTGTATTAATACCACCAGGACCTCAAGGGATTCCTCCAAAAAATCCTCCACGATGTCAACTAAAAATTCTTCCAGTAGTTCTTCCAGGCATAACTCCAGAAATTCATCTCGAAATTCCTACAGGAATTTCTCTTCAGGAATTGTGGAAGGGATTTCATCAGGAATTCTTCCAGGGATTTCACAAGACAATTTTTCAATAAATTGCTCCAAGACTTTCTTTAAGAATTCCTGCAAGGATTTATCTAGGAATTCCTCTGACGATTCCTCTAGATTTTGCACCAAGAATTCTTCCAGTTATTCCTCCACGAGATCCTGCAGGAGTTCATCCCGAAATTCTACCAGGAAATCCTGCAGGGATTCCTCCAGGAATCCCACCATAAATTCCTCCTATAAGGCTGACACAAATTTCGATTTTCTCTTATGTCACCGCCCCCTTGGAAATTTTTGGTCGAAATTCAACACCAATAAATTATTAAAGAAATTTTAGAATTTTAAGGTGAAATTAGAGTTGCACAGAAAATGTCTTAACAAATTCGATGAGTTAATAGATTTTGCCGAATTGTTTGGGTATTTCTTCGTCAAATACATTTATTATTTATTGTCCTCCCCCTTAGCGAGCCAACGAGTATTGTGACAAAAGAAGAAAATGAGATTTGTCCCGGCCTAATTGCTTCAGGAGATTCTCTAGAGATTCCTCCAAGGATTCCTCTAGAATTCCTTCCAGAATTTCTCCCAGGAATTCATCAAGAAATTCATCCCAGGAAATCATCAAGAAATTCCTCTAGAAATTCCTTCAGTAATTTCTCCAGAAATTCCTTCAGTGATTCCTCACAGAATTCCTCTAGGAATTTCTACAGGGATTTCTTCAAAAATTTCTCCAGAAAGTACTCCAGGCATTTCTCCAAGAATTACTTCATGAATTCCTCCATAAATTATTCCAGGAATTACTTCAGGTACTACTCCAGGAGTTCCTACAAGAATTCCACCGGAAATTTCTCAAGGAATACCTCCAGAAATTCCATCAGATATTTTTCCAGGAAGTCTTCTTGGAAATACTCCAGGTATAACTCCAAGAATTTCTCCGTGAGTTACTCCAGGTATTCCTACAGGATTCTTACAGATGTTTATCCAGGAACTACTGCAAGATGTCCTCCAATTTTTTTTTCCAGGAATTCCTCCAGTGATTCCTTCATAAATTTCTCCAGTAAATGCTCCAGAAAATTCTTTAAAGATTCCTTCAGAATTCCTTCCTGTATTTCCTCCAGGAAATCGTCCAGAAATTTCGCCAGTGATTCCTTTAATAAATCTTCTATGGATTTCTCCAGGAGTTCGTACAGAATATCCTCCAGAAATTCCTCCAGACATTCCTCCAGAAAACACTCCAGGAATTCCTCTAAGAATTTCGCCAGTGATTTCTTTCGTCCAGAAATTTCGCCAGTAATTCCTTTAATAAATCTTCTAGGGATTACCCCAGGAATTCCTACAGAATATCCACCAGAAATTCCTCCAGGCATTCCTCCAGGAATTCCTACAGAAAATACTCCAGGTATTCCTCCAGAAATTTCACCAGTAATTACTCCAGGAATTCATCCACGAACTTTTCCAGAAATTCCTCCAGGAATTCCTCCGAATATTCCTCCAAGAATTCTTTCAGGAATTTTTCCATAAAGTCTTCCAGGATATACTCCATTAATTACTCCAAGAATTGCTTCAGGAATAACTCTAGGAATTTCTTCACGAATTGCTTCAGAAATGACTTCAGGGATTCCTACGGGAATTCTTCCTGGAACTACTTCAGCCTGTCCTCAAAAAAAAGTCCCCAGGAATTCTACAAGGAAATACTTACGGGATTCCTCCAAGAATTACTCCAGGAACTACTCCAGGAAAGCCGTCAAGAATTCCTCCCGGAAACAATCCAAGAATTCCCATAATTTCTCTTTGAATTACTCCAGGTATTCGTCAAAAAATTGCTTCTGAATTTTTTCCAGAAATTCCTCCCAGAATTCCTTTTAGAAATACCTCAAGGAAATGCTTCAAGAATTTCTTCAGAAAATCCTTAAAGAACTCCTCCAGAAGTGCCTCCAGCCAATCTTTTAGGAATTCCTTCACGAATTTTTTCAGGAACTTCTCCAGATATTGCTTAGGAATATCTCCAGGAATATCTCCAGGAATTCGTCTTGAAGAACTATTCCAGAACGTACTCCAGGAATTACTCCAGGATTTCCTCAAGAAATGTCTCTAGAACTTCCTTCAAGAATTCCTCCGGTTAACTTTCCAGGAATTCCTCCCGGAATTATCTCAGGTACAGTATTCCTTAAAGAGTTACTACAGGGATTCCAGGAATAGCTCCAGAAACTCCGTTACAATTTACTCCAAGAATTGGGTTTTTAAATTAAGAAAAATGTATTGATTTTTTGATTTTATACAAAAGAGCACCTTTTTCTGAACCACCATGATTTTTTTCAGATTTTTAGAACTTCATTTTGGTACCTAAAATCGCTTTTGAAGAGAATTTTCGAAATCACCTTTTGACAGCTGGCCAACTGCTTGACAGCTCCGCCCAGTACAAAATGCGTCGAGGGGTGATTCGACAAATCGCTCCCATACAAACTTCAAACTGATTTTTAAATAGGTTCCCGGGCACCAAAATTCATGAAAATTTGGATTTCGGCTCAGTTTTGCATGCAGATTCTGAATATGGAATTATCTCAACACCGCTAAAGAAGCCAATTCCTCCAGGAATCACTCCAGTAATTCAAAAGGACGGATGTCATCCAGGAATTTCTGTAGGAATTCTTGGAAAAAAATTTGAACGGATTCTTGATTGAAATCTTGAAATAATTCTTGGGGGAGTTCCCGTAGCAGTTTCTGGAATAATTTCTGGAGGATTTTCAGGGAGAATTCTGGAATGATTTTTGGGGAAGATCCTGTAGGAATTTCTGGAGGATTTACTGGGAGATATCCTATAGAAGTTTATTTAGAAACTCCTCCCAGACTTCCGCCAAGAATTGCTTCAAGAATCCCTCTATGAATTTCTCCAAAAATCCCTCGAACGGTTCTTCCTGGGATTTTTGAAGAAATTTAGTCAGGAATTACTTTACAAACTCCTCCAGGAATTCCTTCACAAATTCCTCCAGTAATTCCTTCAAAAATTCCTCCAAGAATTTCTCCATGAATTCCACCAGGAAATCCTCCAAAAATAACTTGTGAGATAGCTCCAGGGATTCCTCCTTGAATTCCTCCAGGTATTCCTCCAGTGACTCTTTCAAAAACTCCTTCAAGGCTTACTATAGGTATTTCTCTAGGGATTCCTAATGAAATTTCAGACATATCTTGAGGAAATCCTGGAGTAATTCCTAGAGTAGGTTCTGGAATAGTTTTTGGAGAAAGCCTTGAAGTAATTCATGGAGAAGTTCTTAGAGTGTTTCTGTGAGGAATTTCTGGAGACCTTCCTGGAAAAATTCTCGAGGAATTTCTAAAATAAATCCTTGAGAAATTTCGGGAAGAATTCCAGGACGAATTCTTGGAGATATACGTAAGCAATATCTGGAGGAATTCCTGAAATAATTCGTGAAGGAATTTCTAAAAGATTGGAGCCACTTCTGAAGCAGCTCTTTAAAGAATTTCTGAATAAATTCTTGAAGCATTTCCTTGAGGTATTCCTAAGAGGAATTCTGGAAAAATTCCGGAAGGTTTTTTTTGACGAATTCCTGGCATAATTCAAAGAGAAATTATGGGAATTCTTGGATTGTTCCCAGGAGGAATTCTTGACGGCTTTCCTGGATAAATATCGGAAAGAATTCGTGCAGAATTAGTGGAGTAGATCCTAGAAGAATTCCTGGAGTAATTCTTAGAGGAATCCCGTAAGTATTTCCTTGTAGAATTCCTGGAGGATTTTTTTTGAGGATATTCTGAAGTAGTTTCTGGAAAAATTCCCGTAGGAATCCCTGAAGTCATTCCTGGAGCAATTCGTGGAGGATTTTCTAGAGTTATTCCTGAAGCAATTCTTGGAGTAATTAATGGAGTATTTCCTGGAATACTTTATGGAAGAATTCCTGAAGGAATTCTTGGAGGAATTTTTGGAGGAATTTCTGGAGAAGTTCGTGGATGAATTCCTGGAGTAATTCCCGGTGGAATTCCTGGAGGAATTCGTGGAGTATTTTCTGGATAAATTCCTGGAGGAATGCCTGGATGAATTTCTGATGGATATTCTGTAGGAATTCCTGGAGGAATCCCTAGAAGATTTATTGAACGAATCACTGGTGAAATTCTTAGAGGAATTGCTGGGGGAATTCTTGGAGGAATTTCTAGACGTATTCAGAAATTCTTTGAGCTGCTTCAGAAGTGGCTCCAATCGTTTAGGAATTCTTTCACGAATTATTTCAGGAATTCCTCCAGATATTGCTTACAAATATCTCCAAGAATCCGTCCTGAAATTCTTCCCGAAATTTCTCAAGGTTTTATTTTAGAAATTCCTCAAGAATTTTTCCAGGAAGGCCTCCAGAAATTCCTCTCAGAAACACTCTAAGGCTTTCTCCAAAAACTATTCTAGAACCTACTCTAGGAATTACTCCAGGATTTCCTCAAGAAATGTCTCTAGAATTTCCTCCAAGAATTCCTTCGGTTAATCTTCCAGGAATTCCTCCCGGAATTATATCAGGTACAGGAATTCTTTAAAGAGCTACTCCAGGGATTTCTCTGGGAAGCGCTTCATACTTTTTTCAGGAATAGCTCCAAAAACTCCGTTAGAACTTACTCCAAGAATTCCTCCAGGAATCACTCCAGTAGTTCCTCTAGGTAGGATGTCATCCGGAAATTTATCTAAGAATTCCTCCCAGGAGTTCCTTCGGAGTTTCTTTCTGGAATTACTCCCTGGAAGAATCCCTGGTGGAATCCTTGGAGGAACTCTTAAAATAATCCCTGGAGGATTTTTTGAAGAAATACCTGGAGGGAGTCTTGGAAGAATTCCTGGGGGATTTCCTTGGAGAAATTTCATTAGGAATCCCTAGAGAAATACCTATAGTAAGCCTTGAAGGAGTTTTTGAAAGAGTCACTGGAGGAATACCTGGAGGAATTCAAGGAGGAATCCCTGGAGCTATCTCACAAGTTATTTTTGGAGGATTTCCTGGTGGAATTCATGGAGAAATTCTTGGAGGAATTTTTGAAGGAATTACTGGAGGAATTTGTGAAGGAATTCCTGGAGGAGTTTGTAAAGTAATTCCTGACTAAATTTCTTCAAAAATCCCAGGAAGAACCGTTCGAGGGATTTTTGGAGAAATTCATAGAGGGATTCTTGAAGCAATTCTTGGCAGAAGTCTGGGAGGAGTTTCTAAATAAACTTCTATAGGATATCTCCCAGTAAATCCTCCAGAAATTCCTACAGGATCTTCCCCAAAAATCATTCCAGAATTCTCCCTGAAAATCCTCCAGAAATTATTCCAGAAACTGCTACGGGAACTCCCCCAAGAATTATTTCAAGATTTCAATCAAGAATCCGTTCAAATTTTTTTCCAAGAATTCCTACAGAAATTCCTGGATGACATCCGTCCTTTTGAATTACTGGAGTGATTCCTGGAGGAATTCTTGGAGTAAATTGTAACGGAGTTTCTGGAGCTATTCCTGGAATCCCTGTAGTAACTCTTTAAGGAATACTGTACCTGAGATAATTCCGGGAGGAATTCCTGGAAAGTTAACCGGAGGAATTCTTGAAGGAAGTTCTAGAGACATTTCTTGAGGAAATCCTGGAGTAATTCCTGGAGTACGTTCTGGAATAGTTCTTCAAGACGAATTCCTGGAGATATTCCTGGAGATATTCCTAAGCAATATCTGGAGAAGTTCCTGAAAAAATTCGTGAAGGAATTCCTAAAAGATTGGCTGGAGGCACTTCTGGAGGAGTTCTTTAAGGATTTTCTGAAGAAATTCTTGAAGCATTTCCTTGAGGTATTTCTAAAAGGAATTCTGGGAGGAATTTCTGGAAAAAATTCAGAAGCAATTTTTTGACGAATACCTGGAGTAATTCAAAGAGAAATTATGGGAATTCTTGGATTGTTTCCGGGAGGAATTCTTGACGGCTTTCCTGGAGTAGTTCCTGGAGTAATTCTTGGAGGAATCCCGTAAGTATTTCCTTGTAGAATTCCTGGGGACTTTTTTTTGAGGACAGGCTGAAGTAGTTCCTGGAAGAATTCCCGTAGGAATCCCTGAAGTCATTTCTGAAGCAATTCGTGGAGAAATTCCTAGAGTTATTCCTGAAGCAATTCTTGGAGTAATTAATGGAGTATATCCTGGAAGACTTTATGGAAAAATTCCTGAAAGAATTCTTGGAGGAATATTCGGAGGAATTCCTGGAGGAATTTCTGGAAAAGTTCGTGGATGAATTCCTGGAGTAATTACTGGTGAAATTTCTGGAGGAATACCTGGAGTATTTTCTGTAGGAATTCCTGGAGGAATGCCTGGAGGAATTTCTGGTGGATATTCTGTAGGAATTCCTGGGGGAATCCCTAGAAGATTTATTAAAGGAATTACTGGCGAAATTTCTGGACGAAAGAAATCACTGGCGAAATTCTTAGAGGAATTCCTGGAGTGTTTTCTGGAGGAATGTCTGGAGGAATTTCTGGAGGATATTCTGTACGAACTCCTGGAGAAATCCATAGAAGATTTATTAAAGGAATCACTGGCGAAATTTCTGGACGATTTCCTGGAGGAAATACAGGAAGGAATTCTGAAGGAATCTTTAAAGAATTTTCTGGAGCATTTACTGGAGAAATTTATGAAGGAATCACTGGAGGAATTCCTGGAAAAAAAAATTGGAGGACATCTTGCAGTAGTTCCTGGATAAACATCTGTAAGAATCCTGTAGGAATACCTGGAGTAACTCACGGAGAAATTCTTGGAGTTATACCTGGAGTATTTCCAAGAAGACTTCCTGGAAAAATATCTGATGGAATTTCTGGAGGTATTCCTTGAGAAATTTCCGGTGGAATTCTTGTAGGAACTCCTGGAGTAGTACCTGAAGTAATTCCTGGAATAATTTATGGAGGAATTCATGAAGTAATTCTTGGAGAAATGCCTGGAGTACTTTCTGGAGAAATTTTTGAAGAAATCCCTGTAGAAATTCCTAGAGGAATTCTGTGAGGAATCACTGAAGGAATTTCTGGAGAAATTACTGAAGGAATTTCTAGAGGAATTTCTTGATGATTTCCTGGGATGAATTTCTTGATGAATTCCTGGGAGAAATTCTGGAAGGAATTCTAGAGGAATCCTTGGAGGAATCTCTAGAGAATCTCCTGAAGCAATTAGGCCGGGACAAATCTCATTTTCTTCTTTTGTCACAATACTCGTTGGCTCGCTAAGGGGGAGGACAATAAATAATAAATGTATTTGACGAAGAAATACCCAAACAATTCGGCAAAATCTATTAACTCATCGAATTTGTTAAGACATTTTCTGTGCAACTCTAATTTCACCTTAAAATTCTAAAATTTCTTTAATAATTTATTGGTGTTGAATTTCGACCAAAAATTTCCAAGGGGGCGGTGACATAAGAGAAAATCGAAATTTGTGTCAGCCTTATAGGAGGAATTTATGGTGGGATTCCTGGAGGAATCCCTGCAGGATTTCCTGGTAGAATTTCGGGATGAACTCCTGCAGGATCTCGTGGAGGAATAACTGGAAGAATTCTTGGTGCAAAATCTAGAGGAATCGTCAGAGGAATTCCTAGATAAATCCTTGCAGGAATTCTTAAAGAAAGTCTTGGAGCAATTTATTGAAAAATTGTCTTGTGAAATCCCTGGAAGAATTCCTGATGAAATCCCTTCCACAATTCCTGAAGAGAAATTCCTGTAGGAATTTCGAGATGAATTTCTGGAGTTATGCCTGGAAGAACTACTGGAAGAATTTTTAGTTGACATCGTGGAGGATTTTTTGGAGGAATCCCTTGAGGTCCTGGTGGTATTAATACAGGAATTTATGGAGAAATCCCTTGAGTCCTTCAGTAATTTTCGGGAAAAATCCTGAAGAGAAGCATGCATTATTGCTGGAGAACTCCTGCATTAATTTCAAGAGTTATAATGGAGAAATTCCCAGTAAAATCCTAGGGCGATTTTACGTCAAATGCTGGAGGAATTCTTGGGCTAATTCTAAAGAAATTCCCTTGGTATTTTTTGGGGGTGCCCTGGAGGAATGCCTGGGGAGCTCCTGGACTCACTCTCAGGAACTTCAGGAGTGCTTCCCGTTGAACTGAAAATAAATAAACTCTGTTAAATAATAATAAATAAACAGTTCTTGAAAGTATCCCAGAAGAAATTTTAGTAGAACTCAAGGACAAAAACCCAGACGGAGTAGCTGGAGAAATACCAGGAAGGACTCCTAGAAGAATCTCATTAGAGGTTTTCCAGAAAGAACTACGGGCTAGACTACGGGAGAGTCCCAGAAAGTACTCCAAGGGAAATCATAAAAAAAAGCTGGAGGAATCCCAGATTCCTGTAGAAATTACAAAAGAAAGTTCTGGATGAATGTACATCAAACACACTGGAGAAAGTGCGCAGAAACAAAAACAAAAATAAATGACAACCGCTTCATACTGTGCGTGCGTTCGCGCAACATAAATTGCTGGTGCGCAGGCGCTATAGCCAGGTGAGCATTGTGTGCAGTGAGAACGAAGCGACAAAAGCCCTATCGAGTCTCGGCCGCGGCCCCGGCCCGGACCCAGTCTCGGCCCGTAGGTTTCAATATCCCTTAAAACGGTGCCACCCAGCGGTATGATCTCGCTAAATTCCACCAGTGAGTGGGTTTGGGCGTATGGTATCTAGGCGAATTGAATCTTCACCCAAAGAAAAGGATGCCTTGAGATTGATTCATAAACATTGCGCGCAATTTGCCGTTCACTGTTGGCTCTGTCAAACGATGACCGCCGCCGCGACGCTGGACTTCGTTGCCATGCGCACGATGACCAACAGCAAGCAAACGTGTAGGGTTGCCAGATAGTATTGCAATAAAAACATTGATTTATTTCACAAAATTTTGAATTCAAGATTGTGACAAAACTATGAAAGATACAATGTTGCACCAAAGGACAGTTTGGTAGCGTATCAAAAAATGAATGTTTTGTAGAAGAACATTTCTCACATTTATCATGTTTTTCACGAGTAAACTATCAAAAAAGGTGAAAAGGGGGTACATTTTTAGGCACTTTTTACATAAAAGTCAAAATTTCTGCACTTAAATGACTTTTTATCAATTACCTGTCCAAAGAGCATTAAAAGACAAAGCTTTAAGCTTTCTATCCATGCGCTAAGATTGATTATACGGTTCATAGTTTCTGAGTTAGAGATGTTTAAAGATGGGGTAATTTAATAACACTAATTTTTGAATAACTCACTTAGCAGTGATTTCCGGACCTACCTGTAGAACAATTTTTTGCTGCAAATATGGTCTACTTTCACCTCCTTTCGGGTGTAACACGAAACTATAGTTAAGCTTAGTTCACCCTTAGTTGGATTGTTCCTTTCTTGATAATAGAAGGAAACCGGAGAAAATGAAATGCATGTCCTGTATCTTTTTCCTGATCCCGCGTAGATTTGAAATTTCCCACCACGACAGAACTCTATGTATGTGGGTATGACGAGAGGATAGTGATATGATGAAATGTGCTTGTTGTTTGTAAAGTTGCAAAAAAGCATTCAGTGCATTCCTCGGCGGATGCAACAAATACACATCGTTGGCGAGCATTACAGTTTAGGTACAGTGCAATCTGCAGCGCACGAGCTGACATTGTTGTTTTCATATTTCACGTTTCTATCGTTTGTATTCGCCTGTCACACATTTCATATGCATTTCATACATGTGGATGCGCTGCGCACCCACATGGTATTGTGAGGTTAGAGAAGTCTATCAATTTTCTCTCGATTTGAAATATTAGATTTTTCTGGTGAAAACAGCCAAACAAACCTGTTCACTAGAACCTCTGTTATTAAACTGTGATACATTCCATGGGACTAGTTTAAAAATAATCTTGAGAAACGTAACTTTATTAAATTATTTAGTGGATTCTATACGTATAAAAACATCATCAAAGAATAAAATTTCATAGACCACTTGCCTATTTAGCCTCTCATTTTGTAATTACGTATAAAAATTGAAATAGGGTAATTGTTCCCATCGTTGTGGTAGTACCTATTGTTGCGGTAATGGCAATTGAGCACTTTTTCGACTGAAATGTTACCAAAAGGTATTTTTAATAGATGTATGGTGCTTAAATTATGAGATTGCACCATTTGTTTGCTTAAGATTTGCCCAAAAACCTATTTAAAAAAAATATTTTCCTAAATGTGTTTGCTGCTGTGTTCCTATTGTTGCGGTAGTGTTCCTAATGTTGCGGTATCCCATATGATTTCAATGGGATACCGCAACAATAGGAACAAAATACCGCAACATTAGGAACACATACCGCAACATTAGGAACACAATGTTCTTTCAGATAAAAACGAATAAAATGCTCATAACAACATCAAAGTGGCAATATTTCGTTATTTTCCCGTAGATTAAGGATGGATTTTATTATTTTCAATTCAATCCATGTAAAAAGTTTCCTTGGGGCAATACAATTGTGGTTTAAACATGAACCCAGTGCTTAACTCCTCCATGATCGGATCAATTACCCTACAACAGGATAATGGATTTCTGAGCAACCCCAACATTCACGAGAGCAAAATTTATGCCCGCAGTGTACAGTACATTTCGCTTATTGATAATAGTGATTCCACTGAGTTAGCTCGTACCTAAACTCAATAAGCAAATATGACAATACATCGTCGCAATTACGAACCGACAAATGCTGACAACATTCCATCGTTATTATACAGTCAGTTTTAGCCAGCAGACAGTTGGCATAGGATGCAATGGTTGAGCCAACGAAACAGGCAAAACACAGCACAGTACCATAAGCAGATCGCGTGTTTGGTCAATTTAAATTGATTGGCCGACAAAATACCCATAGCTAGTATTGGAACTATATGCGTCTGTGGTTTTGCGGAGCGTTAGCAATGGAACGCTTCACTGATAGCCCATTTATAGAGGAAGAATGCGTTCGTTTGGTATCCAGATTATTCAATAATCTGAATCTACACTCGTGAATGTGTGATTTTTCTTCTTCTTCATGACTTGTCGTCCCCACTGGGCAACCCAAGAAACATTTTGATGAGCAATTACCCTTAAAAAGTTTTGAGAACCATCATAAAACATAATACCGTTTAATTTGGTTTAATGATGGTTCTAAGGCCAGCATCTCAGCTTAGTGTTCAATGTGCACTTTCTCAGTTATTAACTGAGAGTTTCTGCTGTCAATTACCATTTTTCATTAATATATCGTTTGGCAGGCACGAAGATACTCTATGTCCAAGGAAGTTAAGGAAATTTCCATCACGAATTGCCTTACGAACTACCTTTGACATGATTTAAAAACGTCGCGAGTTGGGTCGCGTCGCAACTTGACTGTGCGAAGTCCGGTTTGGTGGCGGCCCGACAATACAATCCTTCACAATTCTTCTCGAAAGCCATAAGTCACTCTCCATC
This sequence comes from Aedes albopictus, assembly GCF_035046485.1. NCBI lineage: Eukaryota > Metazoa > Arthropoda > Insecta > Diptera > Culicidae > Aedes > Aedes albopictus. The sequence goes on from NC_085137.1 coordinate 229,312,786, forward strand.
AAAATTAACACAGAATAAACACGCTTTGACCTACAGAAGAGCCATCCGGATGACGTAGTATCGACTAAATTGTCAACGGAAACACGTAAAAAAACTTGCAAACGCGAAAGAAATATGACGAGCAGCTCAGAACACGGCTGCACGTGGCAACGCCTACTGCGTTTTCTTCGAAAATGAATTTAAGTCTATAGGATACTGCAAGATGACGTCACGAAGCCGTCAACTGACAGTTCAGCGAGCTTGTTTACATGGACTTAGTCTCTGGAGAAGATCCGGCAAAGCTGTTTTTCGATACAAATCCAGTGAAACGGTAGTTAGACGAATGATTTTTTAATAGTAGAGTAGACTATAACCGATATTTCCGTATCACAATGGTTTCGGGACAAAAACCTTGAATTTTATTTTCGCCGCTCGCTAAATATTCTAACACCTTGTAAACAGTTATCTGAACTGTCAAACAAAGTGAGGTTAGGTGTGATCAGGTGCTTGCAGTACCCTATATTTTCATTAGAGGCTTTCACCACCTTTCACTCAACAGCGTAAACTGATCATACTGATTGAACGTCGCGATCACCAATGCAATCTTTGATTACTTCATTCGCAAAATCATGAAACATTTCAAATAAGCAGAAAATCATGGCTTACGCAGCAATTTAATCTGTTTAGTGAGTACCCCTATTATATTTGGTGTTCTGAGACTGGTTTGCCTTTCTCGTAGGTCTTTAGGAGAGCTTCAGGGAAGTTACTTAGGGGTTTCAGGGGATTTAGGGACTTTCAGGGGATCTTCAGTAGGTTCAAAGGGATTTCGAGGTGTTTCAGTCTGTTTCAGGAGGTTTCCGGGGGTTTCCAAGGGTATGAGAGGGCTTTATGGATAAGTTTCTGGAAGTATCAGGGGAGTTTTGTATGGGTTTTCAAGGTGTTTCGTGGGGTATGGAAAAGTTACGGGAATGTTAGGGGTTTTAGAAAGAATTCAGATGGGTTTTAAGGCGTTCCATGGGTTTCAGTAGTTTCAGGATACATTAAGAGAAGGGGGTTATTCGGGTTTCATTCGTGTTCCAGAGAGGTTCCACGGCGAATTAGTGGTTTTAGGGATGGGACTGTAGAAGGATACACACCAGATTTTTTTTTTGCACGAGTCGTTTTTTTTGCCATAACTCAGTCAATTTTGAACGACTTGACTTGATTTGTCCTCTGCTGTACGTAGAAGTCATCTCCAGTCTACTCGGTCCATGGCTCTGTGTCTCCAGTTCGACATTCTGCGAAGGGTCCGCAAATCGTCTTCCACTTGATCGACCCACCTAGCTCGCTGTACACCACGAGTTCTTGTACCGGTCGGATGACTCTCGAGAACCATTTTAGTCGGGTTGCTATATGACATCCTGATGACGTGACCCGCCCACCGTAGCCTCCCGAATTTCGCGGTATGGACGATGGTTGGTTCTCTCAGCAGCTGATGCAGCTCGTGGTTCATTCGCCTTCTCCAAGTCCCGTCTTCCATCTGCACTCCGCCGTAGATGGTCCGCAACACCTTCCGTTCGAAAACTCCAAGGGCGCGTTGGTCCTCTGCACGTAGGGTCCATGCTTCGTATCCATATAGGACTACCGGTCTAATCAGCGTTTTGTAGATAGTTAACGTTATGACGGCGAACTTGGTTCGATCGTAGAGTTCAGCGGAGTCCAAAGTAAGCTCGATTTCCTGACACAATGCGTCTCTGAATTTCTCTGCTGGTGTTTGTCTTCAACACATTAATGACTAATCCGATTTGCCTGGCTTCACTCTTTTGTCGGATGTACGTTTCCGCCATCGTCTCAAATTTACGAGCTATAATATCAATATCATCAGCGAAACCAAGCAGCTGAACGGACTTGAAAATGCTCCCACTCGTGTTCATCCCCGCTCTCCTTATTACACCTTCTAACTCAACGTTGAACAGCAAGCACGAAAGACCATCACCATGCCGTAACCCTCTGCGAGATTCGAAGGAACTCGAGAGTGTCCCTGATACTCGAACTACGCACATCACTCGATCCATCGTCGCCTTGATTAATCGTATCAGTTTATCCAGGAATCCGTATTCGGGCATAATCTGCCATAGCTGTTTTCGATCGATTGTATCATAAGCCGATTTGAAATCGATGAACAAGTGATGTGTGGGCACGTTGTATTCGCGGCATTTCTGCAACACCTGGCGGATGGCGAACATCTGGTCCGTTGTAGCGCGTTCACCCATGAATTCAGCCTGATATTGCTCCACGAACTCTCTTGATCGCGCGATAGTTCCCGCAATCAAACTTGTCGCCCTTTTTGTAGATGGGACACACGATACCTTCCATCCACTCCACCGGTAATACTTCCTCCTCCCAAATCTTGGTAAAGACCCAGTGTAGTGTTCTCACTAGTGCTTCTCCACCGTGTTTTAGTAACTCGCTTGGTAGTTGATCTGCTCCAGCGGCTTTGTTGTTTTTCAACCGGCTCACCTCCTCTTGAATCTCTTGGAGGTTGGGGGCTGGAAACTTTGTTATCATCTGATTATCATAAATTGGAAAAGATGATAACAAAAATAACAAAATGATAATACCGATAACATAGTTTATTATCAAAGTGATATCACTTAGTTATCCGTCCTTGCTCGGGTAAGCAATCACTTGACTCACAACTTGACCGTGCAAATCTGCATGAACCTGGATGATGAGCATTGACTTTGTTCGTATTGCTTTGAAGTATCAGCTTCAGATAATTTACTTAAATTAATTCTATTCAAAAACACTATTGGGGGTAACATCACCATCTTGAAGGAATTTTGGATCAATTTTGTGGGATCCGTGTTTTCAACGACATTGGATGGAAACCCGAACAAAGTTTCATAACAACCGGATAACATACTGAATTAACTGATATCAAAAACAATTAATAAAATTTGTTCTCATTTTGACTGAATAAGCAGGAAACATAACACATATGATAACAAACAAGTATATGCGTGATATCATTAAAATATCTCATTATATTATTATCAAAGACACCCTGGTAACAACTTCTGTAAATTTATTAATGTTATTCAACTGAAAACTCATCTTGTTACTAGACAGATATTTGCAACTGTCTTTGATAACTTACGTCCACTGTTGTCGTCGACGATGATGCCCCCAGTTTGACAGATGTGGTAACATGAATTATTATACAAAATTGTAATATGAGTTATGGAGCAAGCACTAGTACTCAGTTTGTTACTGGTCAGGTATTGTACTTTGCTCGGGAAGCCTGTGATGGAATTAAGAAATGAATTCAATCCTTCTTGTGCATTTTGGGGTCATTTTTTACTCAAACCGTACACTACGTCAACGAGCTGTTCTCAACGATATGCAATATGAAGACAAAGGTGCTTTGAAATGATTTTTGGGACACTCTTTGAGATTTTTGTCATGAAGTTATGGTACCCCGACCAGAAGCACATAACAAGATCATAACAGAGTTATTACAAATGTTGTTAAAAATAGCAATACTTGTTATAATTCTGTTATAAGGATTTTCTAATGTGAATATGCATAACAAAATTATATAAACAACAGTAACAAAATTTGTTTCATTTAATCAAACGGATGTATAACAACATTTGTTATGTTATGCATTATAATATAATTGCCTCTAACATAACTTCGTTACAGGTTAAATGCGATCATTGTTATATTTTTTGTAACAAAATTATTTCAGAATTTGTAAGTGTTTATGTGTTGTCGCGAAAAAGATGGATAATTTTTGTTATTCTGGTCACTTGAGCCAAGAGATATCTTACAAAACTTGTAACAACTTGTAGTAACTTTGTTCTGAAATATATAACAGATTTTGTTATGATTTTGTTATGATTTCGCAAGTTTAGTCTGACAAAATGTGATATATTCTTGTTATGATTATATCTTATTTTTTTTATTTAATTTGAAGGAGTTTTGTTAGAATTTTTGTTATTTTAACTACTAACGGTACATGTTTTATAACAACCTTTGTTACAAAAAACCTGGTGTGATGGTTAGAACACTTGACTATCACGCCGAGGACCTGGGATCGAATCCCACTCCCGACAAACTCGCAAAATGTGAGTTTTTCCTTCGGATGGAAAGTAAAGCGTGGGTCCCGAAATGACCTAGCATAGGGTTAAAAATCTCGTTAATACAGATAAAAAAACCCAACCTGTAATAATTTTGTTTTTCCCATCTACTCGGGACGTGTTAACAAAAACGCTTGAAACTCGAGTCTTCAATGAATATGACTGTCAGTTATGGTGGATTGGGAACCACTTTACTATACTGTCAGTTCAAAAAAATCGTTGCAGACCGGTCGACTAGCTATTAGCGTGGTTCAAAAATCGTTTTTGCTCCACACCGCTTATTCGATTCGTAACCAGATTCTAAGCCTTCTCCCAAAAATTGAGCTGATTTGGTTGAAAATAGAGATTGCACAAACCCTTCAAAGTTTGTATGGGAATTACTATGGGAAATGGATGTTTTGCATTTAATTGATCGTAGTATTTTCCCAAGTGCCCTAGAGTGTTAGTTGACCCTTGGTACTCCTAGGCTACTCTATCAACTACAACTTTACCAAAGACCATATTCAAATCGGACGGCTCATTAATTAGTTATCGATTTTTATCCAGAATGATCATGATGGTTACACTACTCGATGGGCATCACTGCAATTTGCCTTGAAACATAGTAGCCATGATTTATGTGTGCTATCTTTGAAGCCATGTGCAGCAATGTTGCCTGCTGGGAAGCTGAACGATCACTGGTAAAGTTTCTCCAGTTGGATAAAAATCGATAACTAATTAATGAGGCGTCCGATTTGAATGTGGTCTTCGGCAAATTTGTAGCTGATAGAGTTGCCTAGGAGTACCAACTAACACTCTAGGGCACTTGGGGAAATGCTACGGTCAATTGAATAAAAAACGTCGTTTTCCCATAGTAATTCCCATACAAACTTTTTTTTTGTTTATATTAACGAGTATTTTAACTTAAATCCTAATTCTACACTTATACAAACTTTGAAGGGCTTGTGCACTCTCAATTTTCAACCAATTCAGCTCAAAATTTGGGAGAAGGCATAGAATCTGGTTATGAATCGAATAAGCGGTGTGGAGCAAAAACGGTTTTTTGAACCACCTTACTAGCTATGCAGATGCACTAGCTTTAGGTTGCGTGAAATTTTTGTTAACATAAATAAAAACCTCAAGCATATCGCCTTAAGCTTGAAAGGGCATTTGAACTAAATATAGGAATTAAAATCAGGAAATCAGAATCTGTCGTTATCGCAAAATGCTTTATCCCGATGTTGCCCTAAAAATGGAACTATACCAAGGTAGCAATCTCCTCTATACCCATTGAATTGGTTTGCCACAGGAGGTAACATAATACAAATCGATACAAATCGGGACACGCCGTCTGGGGAGCTCAAGCTAGCGCATTAAACCACACCACGATTGCTGCAGTAGGTTTTGAATGACTCCGCGTGGTAAGCTGACGTAATTCGCTAGCTGTGCAATTTACGTATGCCGTGCCGTCATCCTGCTACTAACCGACGGTACCGACTGTGCAGGATATTGCCAGGCTACTGCGTACGTAATTCATTCATAAATGCTTTCCAGGGATTTCGGGATACGGGACGCAAATGGGAAGAAAATAAAATTCGTACGTACATAGTTGTTGGGTATGGAACACGATACAGTTGCGTCACTGAAAAAAGGAGACGAAACGAGAGCGCCTGGATTCAATAGCTTTCCATTGGTGCTCGGAGATTAGGGAACAAATCCGGTGTATTATGTGATGCTGTGAATACAACTTGAAATTTATTGCACGATCCGGCGGTGGTGTGTACATTCATGTAAAGGAAGAAAAGAATTCACAATAATGTTGAAAAGAGTTTCTTCCGTACTCATCTGTTGCTTCATCATTGTACACGTAGTAGAGTGAACATGATAGGAAGAATAAAGCTTAGAGCCGAAAAAAAAAACAAAATTCATCTTAAAGTTTTATATGCAACGAGTTGTTAAATGAAGGTATACATACAATAGATCAAATATTGGTCATAGTGGTTTATGTCTCAAACAGAGAAAAAATATATGTATAAACATAAATTCTGCACAAAAACATTACATTAAGAATTGTTTTAAGCTGCCTCACAATTAAATTGCATCCATTTAAATTAATCAAATTGCTAACTCACATCAATGCATCAAACGTTTGTGTACCTCGCTATAGAATCCAATAAAATTTATTAGTCCGCTTTATTCCTTTGCCTTGGGTTTACATTGAGTAAGCGGTCAATTCCTTTCATACCATCTTCCAAGTGATCGAAGCTTCATCGTTTGGATTAAATAGCAGCGCTAATGTTTATTAGCTAAGGTAAAGCAAGAACTGATGGGATGCTCCGTTCTTTGGGTGGCCAGAGGGGCTTGCATGGAACAAATGGTAGCTATAGCTATTAAATACCGTCAATATAGTTTGGTTGTCCGAAAATAATGCATAGACTCATCCAAATAGCGTTGGGCAATTTTGAAACGATTTTCGCAACATCGATGTTTTTGTTCCGATTAATCGATTTTTTGAATCCATGTTGAAGCCCCACGAAATCGACCGAATCAATTTTTTACATTTGATTTTTCTTTCGATTCAAAAATATTAAATTTCTTTTTGTTTTTTTTTTTTTCAGAATGATTCCGAATGGATTCCGAACATTTATTTTGAGAAACCCTATCAGAATTTTGGATGAAAATTTCTAAATAATATGGAAGTCTCAGGAACCCTCTCAGAAATATGGGGCAATCCCTCTCAGGATTCTGGAAGAATCCGTCAGCGAGTTATGGGATTATCCATCTAAGCATTCTGGGAGAATCTCGAGAAAAAACTTCTCTCAGGATTCTGAGGGAATCCATCTCGAGAATCCCTCAAGATTTTGGAAGAATTCTTCTAAAGATTCTGAGAGAATCCATGTCAGAAAACTGGAGAATCTCTCCCAGAATTCGAGGGAAATCCTCAGAATTATGGAAGAGTCCGTTTAAAATAAAATCCGGAGGATTTTTTCTCAACAGTATTATATGCACGGGGCTGCTCACTCTAAAATTATTAAATTTACCAGAGAATATTAAAAATGTTTACTCGGGTTCTAAATATATTTAACGCAAAATCATAGTTCACCACTCACCCACCTTTGGATTACTATCTTGATTATATGGGAATACCTATCAGAATTCTAGTAAATCTCTGGATGCTAGGGGAATTCATTTCAGAATTTTGAGGTATTCCCTACCATGGCTCCCTACCAAGGGTGAAATCCATTTCAGGATCTTAAAAAAAAATTCTGGATGATCTGGGCTGATTCCTCTAAGGATTCTGGCAGACCCTCACTTCCCAAGTAACACAACTTGTTATATAACAGTTCAAATTACACGTTTCATACTTGTTAGAGCCTCCTCCAGGCTCTGACTGGGTATGACGGTAGCTACAGCACTAGTGGGTAAACTCGCTCTTGGCTAGCCCTGTAGCTATAACTCGGTGAACCACTTCGGTTGGGTTCCTTCCACTCCACTGATTGGACTGTGGGATTCGGACTTGGTAATAAATATTCACTTTTACACTTCACTTACTACTTAACACTTCGATGTTTATTTCGCGGGATCAAAATTACAACTAACTGGGTACGCGCAGCTGCGCTGCTTATATAAGGCAACAAACTTAAAACTAGAAAGTTCGCGCACCCGCGCGAACACGCTGGATCATCACGCGCTCCGTCGCCTGCGGCGCGCGGTGGTTACTCTCACTGCAATGCGAGCAGCCGCGCTGGTCGTCGCTGGCGCTGTCGCTTTCTCTTTCTCTCTCTCGTCATCGCTCTCTCTGCTGCGATAATGACGGTCGTCGTCGCTCTCCCTGCTGGGTGATGATGATGATGATGACACTCTCTCGGGTGAGTTCGCATCTCGTGCGCGTCCGCGTCGTTGCTTCCCGATGTTTCTGGGTGTTTCGGCGGGTTTCTGTATCTCGTCGTTTGCGCAACATGTGGAGCTGTAACATGGTGCTCCGTTCTCGCTTGGGCGTGAACATACTCCCCCGGGCTGAGACTTGCTCTCTGAAGAAGCTTCTGACGCGATGATGTTGTCCTCAATCGGTAATACGGCGATTTTCGTTATCGGACGCTTGTAGATGGAATCTCCGACCTGCACATCGACGGTACGAACCAACTCGTCGGTTCCAGGGTAGGTTCGCACAATCTTGCCTAGTTTCCATCGTTGTGGCGGTGTGTCCTTCTCTTCGAGCAGCACAATCATACCGGGCTGAATGTTTGGCTGCTTAGTCCTGTTTTTGTTTCGACCTTGTAGGGACTGAAGGTATTCGCGCTTCCACTTATGCCAGAAACCTTCTCGCAGTTTCTGGAGGTATTGCCAACGACTTAGACGATTGACCGGGCTACCCTCATAGCTGGGTTCCGGTACGGCAGTTAAGGGCCGGCCAATCAAGAAGTGTCCCGGTGTGATTACTTCAGGGTCACCCGGGTCAGACGATACGGAATAGAGCGGTCTTGAATTTAGAATTGCCTCAACCTGAACCAAGACTGTCACATACTCCTCAAATGTTAACCGAGCGTCTTTGAGAGTTCTTTTCAAATGGAATTTTGCGCTTTTCACAGCAGCCTCCCAAATTCCCCCAAAGTTTGGCGCTTCAGGAGGAATGAAGAGCCATGAAATTTCCCTTGGCTGACAAAAATCCTCAATCTCATTCTCCAACGCTTCTGAGCGGAACAATTCAAACAGCTCGTGCAACTCGTTTCTCGCTCCTCGGAAGTTGGATCCATTGTCAGAATGAATCTCTCTCGGTACTCCTCTTCTTGCGGTGAATCGGTGCAATGCCGCAACAAAAGCTTCGGTGGTCATGTCGGAAATTAACTCCAGGTGTACAGCCCTTGTGACCATGCACACGAAGACTCCCAGATACGCTTTCTCCAATCTCGGTCGATGGCGCCCTTGTTTCACGTACACAGGTCCTGCATAATCTACGCCCGTGACCTCAAATGGATGAGCTGGCGTGACCCGACAAGAAGGTAGATTGCCCATTTGCTGCGTGGAACGTTTTGGGTTTGCACGGAAACAGGTGACGCAACCTCTGGTGACTTTTCTCACGGCCGATCGTCCGTCTAGTATCCAGAAACGAGTGCGTAGGTTCGCAAGCAAACTAGACGGTCCCTCGTGCAAGTTCTCCAAATGGTATGCTCGAATCAACAGGTCAACAATCGGGTGCCTCGGAAGTATGTACGGGTGTTTTGCTTCTGACATCATGGGTGAGTGTTTCAATCTCCCTCCGACTCTTAAAACTCCATACTGGTATATGGGGTGCAACTGTGCAATTTTCTTACAAGGCTCGTTTTGATTAATCCGTCTGATTTCATCTCCAAGAACCTCGTGCTGAACGATCTTTATAATCAGCTCCATTGCCTTACGGAGCTCTGGAACACTGGTGTGTCTCTGTTTGACACGAAGCTTGTCATCCTTCTCACGACAGTTTGAGATGAAACGCTGGACGTAAGCTATCACTCGCTGAAGCTTACGGAAGGAACTGTATTTAGAAAATACGGGAAGTTGGTCTCTGTTGAAGGCGGTTGACGCTACAACTACGATCTGTTTCATCTCCGGCAGCTCCGCATCTGGGATATCTGTTGGCGACTCAACTTGGTAATCAGATTCCCATAGGAACCTTGGGCCGTTCCTCCACAACTCGCTTGACTTCAAAGCATTAGGGAGCATTCCTCTTGATATTATGTCCGCAGGGTTCTCCTTGGTGGGGATATACTTCCATGTGTAGCCACTAGTCTCCTTGTTGATTTCCGATACTCTATTTCGGACGAAGATCTGCAGTGAAGCCAAGGGTTTTCTGAGCCATGCGAGTACAATTTGGCTATCGGACCACAGCGTCACATTGGAAATATCCAGCTCAAGAGAATCAATAACCTTTACCACAAGTCGAGACAGCAAACGAGCAGCCAGCAATTCTTTGCGTGGAATGCTCACCTCAGCGATAGGCGACACCTTCGACTTACTGCACAACAGGGCTAGCTGTGCAGTGCCATCTGGTAGAATGCTTCTCACATACAACACGGCTCCGTACGCTCGAATCGACGCATCTGAAAATCCGTGTATTTCCAGAGCAACGGCTTGTTGGGAAATCACACGGCGGGGTATGCTCAAATCGCAAACTCGTGGTAAAGCGTCACGGAAAGTCAGCCACCACTGAAGTAGTTCTCCATCAAGCTCGGCATCCCATGGTAGACCAGACTTCCAAATCTCTTGCATTAGCATCTTAGCAATAACGACAACGGGTGATGCCAAGCCCAGCGGATCGAACAGTCTACCAATCTCAGAAAATACCATCCGCTTTGTGTACTTACTTGGAACCTTGGCACAACTACTGGTAACGAACACAAACTCATCGGCTTTGGGGCTCCAAGTCAGTCCCAGGGTCTTGACTACTTCTCGGGTCGACTCTTGATCCAAGCGTATCAGTTTCTCTCGGTCTGTCTCGGGAACATTGGTAAGCATCGCTGGACAATTCGAACTCCATTTATGTATCGGGAATCCACCACATCGCAACAGCTGTTGTAACTGCTGCTGGGCATCAATTGCTTCTTCTACGCTCTCGGCTCCTGAAAGGACGTCATCGACGTAACAGTCCTTTCGCACTATTTTCGCTGCAACTGGGAACCTGACTCCTTCATCCTCGCACAACTGGCTCAAACACCTGGTGGCTTGAAAAGGTGCAGCGGCAGTTCCGTACGTTACGGTCTGTAACTCCAGTACTCTCAGTGGTTTGTTTGGGCCGTCTCTCCAGAAAATCCTTTGGTAACAAGTCTGCGATGGATCAACCAGCACTTGCCGATACATCTTCGTGATGTTGGCAGTGAAGGCAACGGCATGTCTGCGGAATCGAAGGAGGATACTGAACAAGTCATTTTGTACGTTGCCACCGACTTGCAGAACGTCATTCAGTGACCTTGCGCCTTGGTATGGTCGCGTCGAGGCGTCAAAAACCACTCGTAGCTTGGAGCTAGACGGTCTCAACACGGCGTGGTGGGGTAAATAGTAGCGTCCATGCGATGGATGATCGCGGGCTTCATCCACTTCTCTGCAATGGCCCAACTCCTCATACTCTTGGATGAATCGAACGTACTGCTCCTTCAGGGTAAGATCCTTCACGAGTCGCCTTTCCAACACAAGGAAACAACGGAGAGCCATCTCTCGGTTGTCACAAAGCTTGTCGACATCTTTTCGAAAGGGTAATTGCACAACATGTCGTCCAGATGGTGTTCGATGGTGAGTCCTTCGGGAGGTGTCCTCACACTCGTCCTGCTCGGTTCCTAGGATCGGGGTATCAGCAATCTCTTCCAGTTCCCAGAACTTCTTCACGGTATCATTCAAAGAATCCACAGTGGCGGAATGCACTTGTTGCACCGTATTGACAACACGATCGTCTATCTCACCCGCAACAACCCATCCGAAATGGGTCTCATGGAGTTTTGGCAAACCATCTGCTAGTCGGAGGTGACCTGACTTAAGCAAATCAAAAAACTTCGAAGCACCAATGAGCATATCAATTCGCTCTGGCACAAAAAACTCGGGATCGGCCAATTGTATCTCTGCTGGAATCGACCAGGAGGAGATATCAATCTTCGACGATGGAATAATCCCAGTAACCTTCGGTACAATCAGACACTCGACGGTAGTAGAAAAGTTCGAATACCTGGAGGAAACTGACACGTTCAGCTTCTCACGGGCATAGAACTTGGCTTCACCAATTCCTGTAACTGGAACGCTTACAGACTCACGGGGAATGGACAATCGGTTGGCCATTACATCTGACAAGAAGCACACTTGGGATCCACTATCTAAAAGGATGCGGCACGGAACCACATTACCACGACAATCTTCGAGGTTAACAACGGCCGTCAACAGCATCACGGTTTTCACGGTTTGGGGATTACTGCATGAGCACGAGGTATTTGGGGCTGCTGACGTTGGGGATTTGGGTGTATTGCTCACTTCCGTGTTTACCTTTGGAGAATCATTCTTCTGAGGAAGGGGTTCAGACTGGGGCTTAGAAGAAAATTCTTCGTGTAGAAGCGTATGGTGTCGCTTCTTACACTTCGCGCAAACTCTCTTGGTGGAACAATCGATAACTCGATGTCCAGGCCGAAGGCAATTGAAGCATATCTTCAACTCCTTCACCTTGGTGATGCGCTCAGAAACAGACATTTGGTTAAACTTCGGGCATTCATAGTGACGGTGGTCGTCATTGCAAAACTGACATTGGCTGGATTGGTTTGAGGATGTGACAGAATGGACCTTTTGGTTAAGAGACTTGGTTGGAGGTTAAGGTGGAGTATCTTTCGAAGGATGGCGAGAATGTTGGAATCGTTCAAGTATTTGACACTCACCTTTCAAGAACCGCATCGTATCGCTGAAGTCGGGTAACTTACCGTGCTTCTGGTTGCGCTCCCACAGCTGGAGGGTGTGGTCGTCCAGCCGCGACGTCAGCAGCTTGGTGTTGAGGATGCCGGAGAGGGTATCCACCTTCAGTCCCTGGTACTCCAGCCCAGCTACGTGGCGCTCGCAGGTCTTGATCAGCTCCAGAAGATCCTTGTAGCTTCCCTTCGCTATCGGTTTCAGACGAATCAATCCCTCGACGTGGGTGTCCACAATCACTCTCGGGTTCTCGAACTGTTCGGTCAGCTGCCTCCAGACTTCCTTGAAGTTGTTGTCAGTAATCATCTTGGCGTTGATGAGGCCGGCGGCCTCACCGACAAGGGCTTTGTCCAAGTGATGCAATTTGACGGCATCCGAGTCGCTGCTGTTGCACACCACGTCCGAAAACATTGCCTTGAACTTTGGCCAGTTCTCGGTCTTCCCATCAAAGCAGGGTATCGGAGCTTTGAGGGATTGCTGCACCACAACGGGAGGTGCAGTTCCAGCGTTGACATTCGCAGTGGCAGGTTGCTTGGTGAGACTCTCCATCAGCTGCTCCAGCCTGACCAAGGCGTCGGTGTGCAATTCATCAAACTCTGCCAGCTTCTCATCCTGCTCTTCAACCTTGGATGGCGGCGTCACTGACAACACTTCGCGATGGATAGCCTCATACTCACTGTAGTGCATCTCCAATTTCTTCTGGAGCACTTTCAACAGTGGCACACTCACTAATTCCGGATGGTCTTCAGCATTCTCGAGCGTATTGTGGATTTTCGTCACTTTTCCTTTCACTGTTCCGCGTTGGTGGATGAGCATTTTCACCTGCTCGGGATCCACCGTTGCTTTAATCGGCGTTCGACCGACCGACATTCTGTTCACTCACTTTTGCACTGGTACAGTTCACAGTTCTTTCTTGGTTTTGGTTCACAACACACTGTCACTTCGGTCTTGCAGTTCAATCTCACTACAGTCAGCTCAATTTTCACTTTTCAGTTCAACTTCGATAGCACTCGGTACGGTTTCACACTTTTGGTTTCGGTAACACACTTCTCGGTTCGGATTTTCACTGTAATCCACGGTGGTGGCCGTCCTGGCTCGCAGATCCGGTTCGATCAGGACCAATGTTAGAGCCTCCTCCAGGCTCTGACTGGGTATGACGGTAGCTACAGCACTAGTGGGTAAACTCGCTCTTGGCTAGCCCTGTAGCTATAACTCGGTGAACCACTTCGGTTGGGTTCCTTCCACTCCACTGATTGGACTGTGGGATTCGGACTTGGTAATAAATATTCACTTTTACACTTCACTTACTACTTAACACTTCGATGTTTATTTCGCGGGATCAAAATTACAACTAACTGGGTACGCGCAGCTGCGCTGCTTATATAAGGCAACAAACTTAAATCTAGAAAGTTCGCGCACCCGCGCGAACACGCTGGATCATCACGCGCTCCGTCGCCTGCGGCGCGCGGTGGTTACTCTCACTGCAATGCGAGCAGCCGCGCTGGTCGTCGCTGGCGCTGTCGCTTTCTCTTTCTCTCTCTCGTCATCGCTCTCTCTGCTGCGATAATGACGGTCGTCGTCGCTCTCCCTGCTGGGTGATGATGATGATGATGACACTCTCTCGGGTGAGTTCGCATCTCGTGCGCGTCCGCGTCGTTGCTTCCCGATGTTTCTGGGTGTTTCGGCGGGTTTCTGTATCTCGTCGTTTGCGCAACATGTGGAGCTGTAACATGGTGCTCCGTTCTCTCTGGATGCTAGGGGAATTCATTTCAGAATTTTGAGGTATTCCCTACCATGGCTCCCTACCAAGGGTGAAATCCATTTCAGGATCTTAAAAAAAAATTCTGGATGATCTGGGCTGATTCCTCTAAGGATTCTGGCAGACCCTCACTTCCCAAGTAACACAACTTGTTATATAACAGTTCAAATTACACGTTTCATACTAGCTCTGATGTATTTTTCTTGCATTACTAACATAATATGGAACACTTATATAATCAAAACAGCGCAAAAAATGGCGGCTTATAAAACATCTTATAAGTTATACAAGATGTATGTCAATACACTTCTAGTACTAATAATTTCCTTCCAGGTACTTTCCACCCAAGCCCTTGGTTGTAAATAAGCTATTTATCATAACTGCCAACTATTAAAATACCTATATAATGCAATCACTTTCATTAGTTGGAATAAGGTTATTTTCAAGTATATCTGCTTATAGAATGCCTTACTCTGACATACCATAAGCATTCGTTGGAATTAAGTTATTTGGAGGTAATATAGCTTGTAGCATACCATAATACAATACTAATAGGAATATGAGCTATGTACATCGATACGTACACAACGGACACAAACTAATAGCATTGATAACCGCAACAACATAATATTTTTTCCAGGTGATGAAGGCATGATGATCATTAATAAACTATGCTGACAATATAATTTGTCAAATGGCTATATCCAATATAGGCGGTGTTTTTTACATGCGCTGCTAGATTCATGGTGATACTTCTGATTTTACTCCACCAGAATTCAAGCGCCACTGAATCAAATTCAAAAATGTATATTGAAATTGTGATATTTCTCTAAAATTCTCCTGAAAAACAATATGGCAGCTTTCCATGAGAAATACAGTATCGGTTGAAAGTATTGAGAATGGTGAAAATTTTCAACAATACTTATAGTTATATATACTGATCATTCTCCAATTGCGATTCAAATGTAATAATGTTTTGGAAGTAATTTTTAGCCGAATATTAAAGAAATAGAAAAGAAAAGAATGACAATTCGTAAAACTTTCTGATTTGTGTAATTATATTTTTAGGCGGTACTGTGATCTGAATATTTTTATTCTGGTGGGACACAGACCGCAATTCAAATCATGTGTTTTGGTTGTAAATAAGCTGAAATTACGCTAAAATAAGTTTTCAATAACTATGCTGCAATAGATTGTAGAAGAACTTATTATAACGGTAATAATACATTTAAATAACATCTTTCTAGCGTGTTCATGCATTTATTTTCGATTTTGTTATGGAAAGAATTTTTTAACACCAAAATAACTAATATACAGCTTATCTTTTAACGCGGCTTAGCTGCATCTGTCAAATGTCAAAATATTGTTTTGACTTTGATTGTTTTGTCGGTGATCCGCCGGAGTTTTTCCAGTTTCCACGGGACTCCGATGATTTATCCGACCATCCCGTATTCGGAGTAGTCTCCGGCGCTATGAATGTATGGTTTTGCAGTTCGTGAAATTTTTGAGACAGACAGGCAAGACCTACATTCCAATGGTCATCGGTCACCAGCAGCACTTCCGGCATTTACGGTGATGTTCGAATAGCTACTACGGCAAACACTTTCACGGTGACCGGAGTACAAGCTGTGCGGTATTACGTTGGAAGTTGGATCTGGATCGTAAATATTGCAGTAGCAGCGTTTGGTCAACGAAACTGGCGCAAAAACGGCCGCAGAGGGTGCATCGTTTTAAAGAAAGGTTGATGCGGCTACACTGATTACCATAGTGATTGGAATATGGTATGTGGCGGTACGAGAAGTAATCTTGATGGATACTTTGTTCTTTGTAGAACTACTAGTCGTCTGTTTACCGAAATTATTTAATATATGCTGAAAAAACGGATTACTTATCAGCGACAGCAAACCATAACAAATACGAAACTAATCATACATAAATTAACCTGATTTTGTTGATTTAGTAGTGCTATATAATAGTAAAAGTAGCGTATTTCATACGTTGCTGAGTCAAAATTATTTTTGTTGATGTTTGTTTTTGGCCAACTTGATTTTAGCTTAATTATAATATAAGAAGTTGTCAGGTGCGCTTGTAGTACTACTATAAAACATCTTCTGTAATTTTTATTTCTGAAGATGTTTTCTGTGTTACTTGGGTTAGAATCCCACTCAGAATTTTGAAGAAATCCTTCTCAGCATTCTCAGGAACTCCTCTCAGACTTCTTGAGAATCATACTCAGCATTCTCATAATTATGGGGGAACATTTCTTGAGATTCTGGAGAAATCCCACACAGGATCACTAGAATCCTTCTCAGGACTCTGTGTAAGATCCGTTTTAGATTTTGGGGGAATATCACTAAGTATTCTGCGAGTATTCTTCCCCAGATTCTCTCAAAATTCGGCTTTCTGGGGTAATCCCGGACAGGATTTGGATTTTGGAGAATCCTTCGCATAGATTTTGTGATTCCTCTTAGGGTTCGGAAGAAATCCTTATCAGCATTTTACGTGAATCCCAGTAGAATTGTGTTTTCTGTATTCTCAGAAATCACTTTCAGGATTCCTGGAGAATCCCCCTTAGTAATCAGGTAAAATCCCTGACAAGATTTTGGGAAAATTCTCTTGAGATTCTGTTGTAATAGTTTAAAGTATTCTAGAGGAATCACTATCAGAGCTCTGGGATAATCCCCCTCAGAAGTTTAGGAAAGCCCTTTCAAAAATTCTAGGGGAATGTCTTTCAGGAATCTGAGGTAATTTTCTGTTTTATGTGAGAATACCTCTCAGAATTCAAGAGAGTTCTTCTCAGGATCTCTTCCAGGGAAAATCCTTATCAGATTTTCGAAAAAAAAAAACTCTCTTAGTTTTCTAGATATATTTTTCTCAAGAATCTGGAATTACCCCTCTAATGATCCCTCTCAAGATGCTGGGGAATCACTTGTAGAATTCTGAGGAATACCTTTCGGGATTCTGGCAGAAGTATTCTCAGCATTTCAATGCATTCCGCCCCTGCGTAGAGTGTGGCCGACCCACATCCACTTTCGCTCCCGAATTTCTGTCGCTATCGGCTTTTGATGACATCGACGATAGAGCTCCGCGTTGGAGATCCAATTGTGAGGCCACCATGCACGAATTATATACCGCAGGCATCTATTGATGAAGACCTGCAGCCGTTGCGCGTTCTCCGATGAAAAACACCAGGTTTCACTGGCGTACAGCAGCACAGATTTCACGTTCGAGTTTTCACACACAATTCGGATTTTAGTGCGTCGACTGATCTGGTTGTTCTTCCATACATTTCTTAAACTCACAAAAGCAGCCATCGCCTTCTTGATCCGTGCACCTATGTCAATCTTGGTGCCGCCAAGATATAGGGCACTGCACTGTTTTGATCTTGTATGGGATTTTGACGTTTCTTGGCCTTGTTGTTTACAAAATTTCTGTAAGAGTGAACGAGAAGGAGAGAATTTCATGCAGTGCCCTATTGAAAGCTTTCAACATTCTCCACTGTTTGCCCAGCTACCGTAAATCTGGAAGGGGTGACCGTGTTTGCATCCAACGATTTGGTCTTGTTGACGTTGATGGTAAGATCTGCCGCTGAGGAGCGCTTGGCAAGATCATCGAGCTCGCTCTTCGGTGATAGTATACATTAGTGTGGGTCATCGGAACCGTTTTCTCAGATCAAAGTTTTTTTGGTTCCGTTTCGGGTCCTGAGTATCTGTGCAAAATTTGAGCACGATCGGTTGGGTCTACACTTTGCGCATTGCAAAAGAAATTTGTATGGGATTTTGTATGGGAAAACATACTTTTTTGCATTTTTGTCATAAGTTGAAAAAGTTAGTCAGAAACTTTTTAACTAATAATGTAAAATGATAGCTTAGGATGTTCTGAAAAACTTTGTCGAAGACCGCACAGTGATCCGATGCTTGTAAAAAAATATATATTCAACACATTGCATGTATGTGTTTATCTTTTAACATGTAAAGGAATAACAATAGCAACATAATCATGCTGTTTCGGCAAGCAATGCCAACTCTATAACTTTTTTCATAAGCATTAGATCACTTCGCGGTCTTCGACAAAATTTTTCAGGATACCCTAGGCTATGTTTTCACTTTATCGGTTACATGGATTTAGAAAAATTAATGCATTCCACCCAGGATATTTTGGGAGTTCTGGGAGATTACTTAAAAGGATTCTGGAGGAATTTTTCTCAAGATTCTGGGGTCCTATCTCCCAGACCTCAGGTTTCTTTGACAATTCCACCCAGTATTTTGAGGAAACCTTTCTCAGAATTCTGGAGTTATCCTTCTTAAGGTTCTAAGCTACTCTTTTCAGGATTCAGGGTCATTTTTTTAAGTTTCATGAGGAATTATCGTAGGAATCCGAACATCTTTTTTGTGAGAATCTCTCTCAGTATTCTAGATGAATTTATCTTAAGAATGTGGAAAAACCACTATTGGAATTCCTTTCAGGATTCTGGGAGAATTCATCTTAGGATTCTGGTGTAATCCTATTCAGAGTTCTGGGATAATCCCTTTTAGGATTTTGGAACATTTTGGGAGAATCCCAGGGTCAGCTTCTCTTATGATTCTGAGACAATCTATCACAGGATTCTGGAAGAATTCCTCTCGAGACTCTGAGACAATCCGTCTCATAGATATGGAGTAATTCTTTCAGGATTCTAGCGAAATCATTAATAAAATTTAGTGAGAATTTCTACCAAGATACCGGAAGAGCTTGCTTTCCTTTCTAGATAATGTCGCTTAGGATTCTGGTGAATTTTCAGCATTCCGAAGAAATCTCTCTCATAATTCCTTTCAGAATTCTTAAGGAGTCTCTTTAAAGATTCTGGAAGAATTTCTCTCAGCAGTCTGTGCGAATTTATCCAAGTACTCTATGGGAATCTCAGGATCTCAGGACTTTTCTTTCGATTCAAAAATATTTTTTTTTCGTTATACCATTTTTGAATCAGATTCACAAAGTATTTGATGTGCAAACTCAAATTTATATAGACAAATAAAACATACCATGAACTTGAACTACATGCAGCAAACGAATCATTTTATAATTTTGTAATATGTTATAATATCAAATCGATGTGGAAACATCGATTCAAAGCATTCGATTAAATCGGTGAATCTTTTCTGCTGATCCGATTCGAATCGATTCACAAAAATAGATGTCTCAGCCAGATTTGCCCAATAATACATCCAAAGCTTGCATGTCAATGATACTTATCATCATTACCTGCTGGGCAACTAACTTATAAATGAACGGGTTATTTTTATAAACATGTAGACTCCACTTAGATATTAACATCTGTTTAGAACTAATACATTTGCATGTTTTCCTTGTCATTCTAACGATACGTACCCGTGAAGTCAGAGTCTCTCTAAACAATGCTCTCTAAGAATATGGCAATATGTAGCACCTACTTCCAGCACATACCTGGAGTTTATCACAGCAAATGAAATCCTGAATCAACCACGCCTGATTGACGGACAGCACTTCTCCGACATTAACGACGACAGGACCTATCGTGGCACTAACATCGACTATGACCACTACAGGTCGGACTCGATTATCCGGAGTCGGGTTCTAATGCTTCTCAAACATATATCTGGGGAACGAAATGCTCTATAAAGCTGAAATTTTAACATTTTGACAAGCCAACTTTGATTAGAGATCACTCAAAATTTCAGCTTCTTACAGCATTTCATTTGTGAGATATTATTTTGGGAAGCCCCAAAACCCGACTCCGGATAATCGAGTCCGACCAGTACCTAGTAATGGTAAAAATGCTCGAAAAACTCTCCGTACTTAACAACGTACGGTATCGACGGCCACCTGGGCATAATCTAAAACGACTGTAGCAACCGAATCTCGCCACGGCATACGCGTAGTATCTCGAGACAGCAGCGTTACCGGACGCGGGCGAGCTCAATGAAGCCACTCTCGAGGATTGCTGGAGTACGATAAGCAGCCAACAACAACGCAGTTTAAAGCAACGTTGGATATGTGGAACGGAGCCGAAGGAACGGTTGGTTTAACGTTAAGTGTAGAGAGATTTTGGAAGAGAAGAACTCAACGAGGGCGACCATGCTGCAGCACGGGACTTGGCAGAACGTGGGACGATATAAAATAACACGGAACTCTTAAGGGAGAAAAATCGCCGCCAGGAAGAAGCGGAGTGGAACTGCTAGAAGTGCTGTGCCGTTCAAGGATGGGAAAAAATCATTAATTTATTGCGTATCCCTCACTCACATCCACGCACAATCTGATGCGAGTGCGCTTCTCCCCCAGCCAAGCAAAATCTTTCCACTTTCATTGCCTATCCTTTCCAATCGCCGAGCACCGAGCGATGCAAGCAACGACGGCCGAATGAATCGCTACCGCATCTGAGTGCCGAAGGCGAACGAACCAAGATTGAACGAATGTTTACGTTCTGAGTCGGGTGCGAGAGCATTCATTTTGGAACGTTCATTTGGCGTTCAGTGGAAGCATTCAGTACTGGGAATGGAATCAGTGAGTGCGTTTTGATTCAATCAGCTGAATGCCACTCGGTAGTTGAGAGAGCGAACGTTCTTGTCGTATACACCGATGTAAGCTGATTTATTTCGCAATCTGTTTGTTTCTCTCCTGATTCGCTTCGGTGGCGTCGGTGGCGAGCCGTTCGTGTTGCGTTCGTTCCTAGTGCGCCGTGCTCTCACTCAGCATTGGGTTGTTGGCGTTCTTTTTGCTATTTTGCATCGCCGGCATTCGGGTGAGCGAATGAGTTTTCCCATGCTTGGTGCCGTTCACAAAAAACTCGGAAGTTCTATCGAAAGTTCAACGCATCCCGCAAAGGCTCCGTGCCACGAGCCGAAATGTGCAGGGATAAGGACGAGATTCTTGATAGATGGACGTGAGGTGATCAACAGGTGGAGGCAACACTACGACGAACACCTGAATAGTGTGGAGCGCGCAGACATGGAGGACAAAAGCAACGAGAGAAATGACTACGTTAATACAGCAGGGGCAACGAGCCAACTCCAACGTTGAGGGAAGTTAAGAATGTTATCCAGCAGCTTAAGGCCACCTGCCTACACCGCCTAATAGTTCAGATCTGGGAGACCGAACAGCTACCGGAGGTGCAGAAGAAAGGGATCATACACCCCATCAACAAGAAAGATGACAAGTTGGAATACGAGAACTTTCGAGCGATTACAATTCTGAATGTCACCTACAAAGTGCTATCCCAGATCATCTTCCGTCGTCCAATGAGTTTGTAGGAAGTTATAAAGTCAGCTTTATCGATGGCTGCTCGACCGCGGACCAGATCTTCACCGTGCGACAAATACCCCAAAAATGTCACGAATATCATTTCCCAACGCATCACCTGTTCATCGACTTCAAGATGGCGTGCGACAGCATCGACCGCCCAGAGCTATGGATAATGATGGACGCGAACGGCTTGTTACCGAACGGTAACTCGATTTTGTTTAGTGTGGTAGCATTAGGGACAATTTTGTGAAGGTAGTCAACGGTAACTTTAAATTGCTGAATCAATGGCTGTGGCATTGCATCGCATGACCAAGTCGCCGAGAAACACGAATTGGCCATAAAGTCAACAGCGTAGTGAAGTTGGCATCGATGGGGGCGGAAGAAGTGCTCGCTCGCGAGAGGAGATAACGACGAGCGAAAGGGGCGAACAGCGAAATCGTGGAGTGAGTGGAGATTCGGAGTCAGTCGTTTGAGGTAGGGCTTCCAATCCCGGGATGGATTTCCCGGGAAATGAGATTTCCCGGGATTCCCGAATCCCGGGAACCAATTTTTTGTATCCCGGGTTTCCCGAATTTCCCGGGATTTTTTATTAATTGTATGTTTTTGTCAAACGCGACGCGGTTTTCCCATACGATTTGACAGCTCCTTATTATTGATTGTTATTCCTTTGCGTGCATATTTCCGCGTCGCGCCGCGTTGCGCGTCCACTCTGGCCGGTACCAAAGATGTCCGATTAACAAGATGGCCATGTGAGTGGGTTTTCTATACAAATCGTAGGAAACATGTCCTTTTTGTGATTGTGCTGCCACGTAGGGGAGCAATATAGAACTATGTAGAACCATTTCACAAAGCATACTAAGATTTTCCGTGGGGAAAATTGTCAACTGATTTGTTTTGAATCTGTCGACGTAAATTTTCAGGCTCTGGGCGATCGAAGCGTTTTGCTGCTATTGAATGGCAAGTTCGGTTGTTTTTCCGTTCAAAGTAGAAGATTAACTAGATATATCGGATCGTTATTGCAAAATGACATTCAGTTAGTGATCGTCCACATTCATATAATGTCCATCGTTCGAGAGCAAGGCCGAATATGATGGTCTTCCAATAGTGTAGTCCTTTCCCAGACCCAGAGCTTCGTGGTATTTACTGAAGCGAGTAAGAGCAGTTGTTTCATGTGCGTAACTTCGATTAATTTTACCATCTGACCAGTGATGAGACGAAGACGTTCCTCAGTTACCAGCTAATTGTTTAATAAAGCATAGCGCAAACACCTTTAATGCATATCCAAAAATGACTAACTTTTGTATGAGTTTCTGATGCCCGGAGGAACCAGTGATCGGTACGGCCACTTAAATCATAACTCAGACTGCATTTTTTGGTTTTAGAATGAAACGCAATGATTGTTTTAAATGTTCGTGTTTAAATAAATCTAATTAGAATATCGGATCTTAGTTTTGTCCTCAAAAGACGCAACCCTCCGGAATGTCCCGGCAAATCGTAATTCGAAATCCCTCGGACATATTTGGCACGGTTGATAGACACAGATTCCGTCACAGAGCCTTATTCCTCGTCACACGTAATCGAACCGCGGTTTGACGAACGTAACAATTCGCGCGTCATCACCAAGATCACCACGGCTGGATCCTCCTTGACCTTCGTTCTAGGCTCAACGTAATCAAGAAAACCTAAAAAAAAAAGCTAGATAAAAGTTTAAATTGCCAAAAAATAAAATAAAAGTTGTACCTGCTAGGACTCTGGTCCTTCCAAGTGACACGAAAGTAAATAACAACCACAACAACCAAAAGCAAAGCATACTTGTACCACTATTTTAATTCTATCATTTCTCGCAAGCCTGATGATGGCGCTGTATTTCTGCTTCCAAAAAAATGATGAAGTTGAGGGGGTCTGCCGGTACCTTAAATAACTAATATTAAATTTGGGATGATTGATTTACTCAGCTTCTTGATTTACGTTCGTCAAATCATATGACCTCTATGCAGATGTTATTTGGTTTGAAAAAAAGTCTAATTTTGCGTGACATAATTTGTGTAAGACTCGGTTTCTTGACCCATTCTCACGCCCTCGAAGAGAAGATAATAAAAGTTCCAAAAAGCTTGAAATCTAAAGATGTTTTTGATATGTTCAGCTCAAAATCATCAAAATGGTCACTTACGCCCCTATGCAATACAGTTAGTGTCTTATTAATAACTGACTTTCTGGAAGTTCGTAGTGACTGCCCAACTATTTACGAACAAATCAAATTGAACATTCCTACTAGATCATGGTGCAACAACGTCATAAGCGCTTGCTAATTATACGATCAGATAATAACACGTATGGAGCCATTATTGGGCTTCAATGGGTTCTAACTCTTGTAGCTTTTAACTTTGACTTCGGAATCCCTCGCTGAAGTTTTTTTTTTCGTTTTTTGGCAGATCTTGTAAGTTATAGTTATTTTTCATACCAGGTGTTATGTACTCTTGACTTGTGTAATTGTATCTTTTCGATAAGTAAGATACAATCGCATTGTAAATTTTGGGAATACCTCTTAAGATTAAATTAAGCATCATTGGGGTTGTTGTATGCCGTTTGTGTACCCAAAATAAACAATTAACTACTTTTAGCAAACACATCCATGAAATAGTGAAATTTGATGAATTTTGCATATTCTACAATCGGTAAAGGAAAAATATGATATCTGATCAATGATTTTCTTCAAAATAAATACATTTTTCGCTTGTAAATAAAGTTTCCTTGTTTCCCGGGATCCCGGGAAATCCCGGGAAATGGTTATATTTTTTCCCGTTTCCCGGGAAACTGAATCCCGGGAAAATTGGAAGCCCTTTGAGGAATGTGGTTGTCGAGCTGCATCCCCGTGTCCGTGATTTGGGGAAGTCTCGCGCGAGTGTTATCTGGTATCGGCCCACTCTTGGTGTCTGCAGTGCGATTCTGGGGACTGTTGCCATTGCCGTAAATCAGACCGTGCTACCGTCAGCCAACTCAGCCTTTGAGGGCTCAAAATTTAGGCCTACAATCTCGACGATATTCGTGATCCTCGGAACCATCGGACGGCCGTCGGCCTGTCGCGAGAAGAATCGGTTTTGATCGGCAGCCGATCGGTTCGTTTTGCCCGGAGGAGATTCATTCGACCACCACGTAGATTATTTCGGGTTGCCCCGCGGCAAGCCCTTTGAGCAACCAGACCCAGCATGCCCCCTGGTACTTGCGGCATTTCGTACACCTGTAGACCAATGAGAGTATATTACAGGTGGGGAAGAAGATAGTTCGTGTGCGTGAGATCCGTGTCTGGTGCAAAACATGTCACTACTACAATCAAAGCGAGCTCCCATAAGAACGCGTGTCAAATAGTGACGTCACTATTTGTGTTTACATTTTTCTTTCCTTACTAATACATAGCCATCTCTTCTTCTTCCCCACCTGTAATATACTCTCATTGCCTGTAGACGGCCCCGTGACAGCTACATTACATACAAGTTTTTCTGAAGGGATGTGCGGTAATAGTTAAGCTCTAAGTGCGCGCAGCCAAATCTATCGAATTACATCCGCAAATTAATTCCGTTTAAAAACAGAGGTGTTTTACAGCAATATTAGAGACATTCCGGAGTAGTGTAATGTGAAGTACAGAACAAAAGTGATCTGTTTTGCGAATTAATATCAAAAACTGTTTTCGCTAAAAAACAATTCGGTGATATTGCCCCTTCAGATTTATCCACGCTCCTGTCCAAAATGTCACAAAACGGTGGAGTCGTTACACGGTCTGGATCAACATCATCTCTCATTGGATCATTGGCTAAACGATCGCGTGATGATTTGACGAAGCAAGACGGCGATAGTGAGATTGTTAGCCTCGATGACCTATGGAGTAAAATGCAAACAATGCTCACCAGCACCTGCGGCCGCATTGAGAACAAAATTGAGTGCTGCAATGCAACGTTGGAGAATCGTATGTCCAACATCGAGCAAAAACTGAATGCTGTTCATGAAGAATGTTCTAAAAACATCGCCAGGCTGGAAGAGAATGTGGCTGATGTTCGTGCTGACGTGGATTTCGCTGTAGAAGCTATGCGCAGAGTCGAGAAAAATAGAGAATTGGTTCTATCTGGCATTCCGTTTCAAAACCAGGAGAATCTCGATGAAATCTTTCGTAGCATTGCTGTAGCAGTCGGTTATAAACAAAATCTCCTTCCATTGGTTGGTCTTCAGCGTATGGCCCGTGCCCCGATCGCATCAGGAACGTCGCCGCTCATTCTCTGCGAGTTCGCTCTTCGCAGTAAGAGAAATGAGTTCTACCGAGCGTACTTGTCAAAACGTTCGTTGTGCCTTCGTGATATTGGTTTCGACAGCGGCAATCGCATTTATATCAATGAAAATCTCACCCACAATGCTAGACAAATTCGAGCCGAGGCAATCAAACTGAAAAAGCAGGGACACTTGGAGAACGTTGGCACACGAAATGGCATCATTTATGTGAAACGAAAAGGATCGGAGAAGTCAACTGCGGTCTACAATTTACAACAAGTTGCACTACGTAACACAAACCCCGTCCTTTAAAAATACTCGTTTTCCTTCCAACATTTCCGTGCCTCCTCTCCTTGACATCCTCTGATTCCAGTCACTCCTGAAAGTTTTCAACGTTTTTTTTTCATTACGACAACCCTAGCCTTGTAATTTTACAATCCTAGTTCTTGCAAATCCGTGTCTCCTGTCCTTCATTCCATGATTCTTTCCTTCCCTAAAGTCTGTTGCTGCTGCTGATCTTGGACGTGTTGCTGTTGATGGATTAGCTTTGAAGAAAGTTCCGGTTGTTGTGTTGCTGTTGCTGTGTAGCTGGTGCTGCTCGTGCTGCTGATGGTTGATGCTGATGGTTGTTGCTGATGGGAGGCTGTTTGCTGGCCACGATTTCTACATAGTTTTGTTTATATGCTTGATTTTTTTTGATAACATTACTAAATAATTTGAACTAAAAATTTTAGCTTGGAATTAATTTTTGCTTTATTTTGGTTAATGGATTTGGCTGCGACTAGCTCATGAATATTAGTAAGTCGATTAATGCAGCCTGTACTTAGATTTAGTTGGTGGTTCTCTTTAGTTGTAAGTTTTTCGTCTACCGGTTGTGTTGTGGGGTGGTTCTTCTTGAAGCATGCTATCATGCTCATTGACTATAGATAGGATAGTTTTTTCCAGCAACAATGCTTCTGATCAAAGCGTAATTCCTAGAGCTGTCGTTAACGCTGTTTTGCTGAAATATAAGCTGAACATCTCTCACATTAATGTTCAAAGTTTATGCGCACGGAAATATAGTAAATTTGAAGAGCTGAAAAGAATAGTGTCTGATAGCAAGATTGACATTGCTTGCTTCACAGAAACGTGGATGGATAGCTCAATTAGTGACTCAATGATCGATATTCCCGGTTTCAATGTAATCAGAAATGACCGTAACAGGCATGGTGGAGGAATATGTATCTATGTAAAGAAAGGTCTGGCTTATCGAATGGTTAAAAAATCAATTGTTTGTGTAGATGATTATTCAACGAAAACCGAATACTCAATCATAGAAATCCTAATTGGCAATGATCGTCTACTTTTAGCTGTGCATTATAACCCTCCCGAAGTCGACTGCTCCGATTTGCTTTGCAGTCATTTTGAAGAGTATTCCGTTCGATTTTCTTCCACTTATTTCATCGGTGACTTTAATACAGATCCTTTTAAACAAACCAGAAGATCTTCACGCTTCAATGATGTAGTGGACAATATGTCATTTGAGAGAATCAATTCAGAACCCACTTTTTTCTATAACACTGGAAGTTCGCTTTTGGACCTCTTTTTAACAGATACTCCTGATTCAATGCTTAAATTCAGTCAAATATCTTTGCCTGGTATATCTAAACATGACCTCTTATTTGCTTCACTGAATTTTTCTAACAAAGACGGTGAGACTGGCTACTGGTACCGAGATTATTTGAACTATGATCATGCTTCTCTTTATGATGCGTTTCTCGCAATCGACTGGAATAGGTTCTTTTGCGTAGATGACCCAGATATTCTGATCAACATGATAAATAATCATTTCACTGTTCTTCATGACAACTTTTTTCCTCTGCAATTTCGTAAGTTTCGTAAGAATCCTTGGTTTAATGCTGACATCGAAAGAGCTATGATTAACAGAGATTTAGCCTACCGCAATTGGAAACATTGCCGATCTGCAGAAAATAAAGCGGAACATAAAAGATTGAGAAACGTGGTTAGTTCTAAGATTTCAAATGCGAAAAGAAGTCACGATCGTGAGAAGCTGAATTTGAATCTTCCATGCAAGCAACTTTGGAATAATGTAAGAAACCTCGGTGTTTCCACTAAGCAACCTGCTCCAGTTATCAATCAGTATCCTGCAAATGACATTAATGAATGCTTTTCTTCCAATTTTTCCGAAGGAAATAATGAAACGATTCTTTTTTCATCGAATAACAATGGTTTCACTTTTCGACCTATAGTGGACTTCGAAATAATAAATGCAATTTTTAGTATCAAGTCTAATGCTGTTGGCTTTGATGGATTGCCCATCAAGTTTTTGAAAATTCTTACACCTTTCGCGTTACCCGTTTTGGAACATCTTTTTAATTCAATCATTGTTTCGAGCAAATTTCCTACTGAATGGAAACGCTCAAAGATTATACCAATTAATAAAAAACCAAACGTACACTCAATTACGAACTTAAGACCAATTAGCCTTCTACCTACAATCTCGAAAGTTTTCGAGAAACTCTTAAAAATCCAAATATCGGAATATATTCACAGAATGAACTACATTCATTGCTTTCAATCTGGTTTTAGAAGTCATCACAGTACCGAAACAGCTTTATTAAAAGTACACGATGACATCGCTAAGTCAATTGATAAAAAAGGTATTACCATTTTACTGTTGATCGATTTTTCAAAAGCGTTTGACCGAGTGGTACACAGTAAGTTGATAAATAAGCT
Organism: Aedes albopictus; assembly: GCF_035046485.1. Lineage (NCBI taxonomy): Eukaryota > Metazoa > Arthropoda > Insecta > Diptera > Culicidae > Aedes > Aedes albopictus. The sequence continues at coordinate 229,341,289 of NC_085137.1, forward strand.
AATTTCTTTATACAACTTTTCAAACAATGCTGCTAAACTTATAAGTAGTTACTTAGGTCAACGTAGTCAAGCTGTATTTTGCAATGGTAGGTTGTCTGAATTTAGACCAACAATTTCCGGTGTTCCTCAGGGGTCGGTCCTTGGGCCACTTCTTTTTTCCCTTTTTATCAATGATTTACCAGCTGTGTTGGATTTTTGTTCAATTCATCTTTTTGCTGACGATGTGCAAATTTATATATGTACTGATGAAAATATTGATCTATCTTCCGCGCGTGATTGTATGAACCATGATCTCCACAAACTGATGAAATGGTCCAAGGATAATTTGCTTCCTATTAATCCGAAAAAACTAAGGCGATGCTAATATCCAGGCAAAAAATGCCCCCTCAACCTCCTCGAATTCTGCTTGATGGTGTAGCAGTTCAATTTGTGGATCGTGTCAACAATCTAGGGATCATATTTCAAAATAATTTAGAATGGGATGCTCACGTTAATAGGCAGTGTTCTAAAATCTACGGTTCTTTAAAACGACTGAATTTGACAACTAGACACTGTGATTCTGGTACAAAACTAAAATTATTTAAGTCTTTAATCCTACCTCATTTTATTTACGGTGACTTCATCTACACTAATGCGTTGGTTGGTTCCATTGATAAGCTCAGAGTTGCACTAAACGCTTGCATTCGTTATGTATATAACCTGTCTCGGTTCTCACACGTTTCACACCTGCAAAAAAATCTAGTCGGATGCTCGTTTGTAAATTTTTATAGATACAGATCATGTATGAATTTATTTAGAATAATTCAAACATCTTCTCCTGCTTATCTTTTCGAAAAACTCGTACCTCTTAGGGGTACACGCACAAAAAGTTACAGGGTGCCTCAACAAAGCTCATCATATTACAGTCAATCGTTCTTCGTTAGAGGCATTGTCAGCTGGAATAGTTTGCCAACTTCAATTAAGGTAGAGAATACAATATCAAGCTTTAAGAGGGATCTCTTGCACAACTTACAGTAGACGGAAACATGCAGGTAGAGAGAACACGTAGTTATTAGATGATGAAAATACATTGTTCTGAGAATAACATCATATTGTAACGATAAATAAGATAAATGTCTTAAGTTACAGCAATTCAATAAATAATTAAATAAATAAATAAATACATTGGGCCCGGCACATCGACTCTGATCTACGCTCGGGCTATCGTTAGATTGAACTAGAGGGTCTTGTTTCCCGGACTGAAAAAAATCCCGGGATTCGGGATTTTTATTTTGCAAATCGCGGGATTTCCCGGGATCCCGGGAAAAATCTAAGTTTTCTAAAAAACGATGAAAAAGTTAATGGAACGATTTCTTTAGCACTTTTAATTAAATTCGATCAACTAATAACCATTATATTTGAAACAAAATACATATATCATAGACATTTGATTGTGTGAGGGCAGTTGGAGACATTCAAAGGTATTTGAAAATTTCCAAATAAAGTTTATCTTCTTCCGCAATAGGTTATAACTTGGGCTATAGGTTAACTTCTGCCTTACTTATCCGAAGGAATTTTTTGACAGAACTTGATATTTCTAGAGTAATCCCTTATAATTCACCCTCAGACGTGCATGAATTCTGTTTGAGAATTTTATGAGGGAATTAAAATGGCAGTGTTAGAATGGTGATTTGAAAATTTCAAACGGCAATTTCTCAAGATATTATTTGTCCGCATTTTGTTTTTTTTTTTCTTTAAGAAAATGTGTGACTATTTCAATTATATGTGGATATATTGTCGCGCTTATCTTAGATTCTCAGTAAGCTGCGTTCGAAACGCGCAGCCTCAGAACGCGCCAGACCGCGCACGTGCACCTTGGCTAAAACTGTTTTGCAGCCGCCGGGTGGAGCTGTCAGCCGCCGTGTACAAATCAAACGGGTGCAATCTTATGGCGGCTGACTCAGATCAGCAGGATCTGAGTGATTAAGCTAGGATGCACAATACATTCATGTTAACATTTCAGAATTTAGATTAGTTTTTTTTTGGTGAAATACATTGAAGAAACTGTGAAAAAAATCCTGAATAGTTCAAGACAGACCCTCTCAACAAACTTCTTGTTAAACTGATATGAATATCTTCAAAAAATCCTTATAAAATTCTTTCGAAATAGTTATTTATGTAACGAGCTGCAAAAAGTTGTTTTTTTCAGCACGAGTCGTACATTTATCCAACGAGGCTCGCCGAGTTGGATAAATACGAAGAGGGCTGAAAAAATCGAGTTTTGCAACGAGTTCCATACAAAATTTTATGTAATGATTTTTTCATAATGCAACTCATTTGAGTTGCATAATATTCATAATGCAACTCAAATGAGTTGCATTATGAACATTATATAACTATTTTTCATTATGCAACTCATTTCAGTTGCATAATGAACCAGTTTGGAAAAATAGCCATTGTGATACCAAAATGAGTTAGATAAAATGTAAATTATGATACTGAATTGCATAAATTTATTTATGATTTCCATTTCAACATTTCTATCCCGAAAGTCCATTGATCTTTTTTTTTCGATTTATTTGGCAGGATGACAAGGTATTAAATGATATTCTTCGATTTTATTGTACGATTCGCTTTATTTTTTTTTTGCAATTCGAAATCGCTCTGTTTTTCGCCATAAATCATCACAGAAATTTCTGCTGAAGATCTAAGAACGGTGTGATGTTCCTTCTTGTAAATAAATTACTGATTTCTCTTAAAAATTTTGTCAAAATTATCACTTGTATTATCTCTAGTGATTGTTGAAATGAGCTCCGCAGAAAATTTCACCTGGACTTAAGAACAAAATGTCTCAACGAATATCTTTACGAAATCGTCAACAAATATTTTAAAGATTGTCAAAGTCCTGCAGAGGTTAGGGATTGTTTATCCGTTTTCTTTTGAAAATTCTGCAAATTTTCCTCATAATTTAAACGTAAATGTGCAAGCAATTGATCAGGGCTGTTGAATATTATATAACAACACAGTATTCATAAGGGATAACTCCAGAAACATCTAAAACTATGTGCAACAGTTTACATATTTCACATATTGTAAAAATGTTGAACATTGCCATAAATTCCAAGAATACTACCAGATCAATCTAGCTTAAAATAAATCATTTTATTTCACATTCCGATATTCTGTCTGTTGATTCAGTTTGATTATAATTGTAATGAAACGCAACATAAATGAAAAATGGAAAGGCAGTAATAAATTGTAAAATGTAAAATCAATGTAAAAACAAAAGATTTCGGCTCAGTTATGCCCATGTGACGCCCGAGCCTTCCAAATAAACGAATAAGTAAAAAAAATTAAAAATGAATGACATAAATTCAGCCACAATATCTTTGGTTTAATTAGTTGGACTTTTATCTAAACTTGATTTAAGTAGAAATAAACTATACCTGACAGATAGCGTAGAATTGGATGAAAAAAGGAAACATTGACAAAAAGAAGATTTTAAAGGGAAAATATTTGTTTTAGTATTGCCATTTTTTATTGTCAGGAAATCCCGGGAATTTCTGAAAAATATCCCGGGATTCGGGATTTTTCAGATCCCGGGACATCCCGGGATTTTTGTCCCGGGAAATCCCGGGCAAGACCCTCTAGATTGAACCCCCCCCCCCCTGGTTTGAAGGATTTACCACGCTCCGAATAGTTCGCCACGTTTATCCGACCGTGTCACGTGGTCTATCAACGTTGGAGCTGCCCAGCCACCAAGGCCGGCAGGCCGAAGGAACCCCACACGCCAAGTGAAAGTGCTACTTCAGCTATGCCATCGAATAAACGGTGTTATTAAGGTAATTTGCATTTTGCGTTAGGAACTCCACACTCCGAATACTCTCCCATTCGAAATAGCCCTGGGACCCGGGAGTCAAAAGAGGCCTAGTGAGCCCACCCCAGAAGCTGCCGTTGGCTGGACCAGCAGCTTGGGGCTTAGGCACGGCTCCTTCTGGGCCGGCGCGATAGACTCCCGCGGTCAAAAGTTGTTTCAGGCTTCTTCGGGAAGCTCATTCGACTGGTGAAAGTGATGATAGACTGTGTGAAAACTGCGTAAGAGTTTCGGGCGATCTGTCCCGGTCGTTCGAATCTTGCCGGAGACTACGACACGGTGATGGACTCTCATGCCTGCTGTTCAACATTGCTCTGGAAGGGGTTATGCGACGAGCTGGGCTCAACAGCTGAGAAACGATTTTCACGAAACGGACCAATTTGTCTGTTTTGCGGATGGCATGGATATTATTGTTAGAACATTTGAAATATTCTTTATTACACCAACGAACCTAACCTCAAAATGACTGACAATTCACAGGTCATTTTGACAGATGTAACATGAGCATGAAAAGGACGGCAACAAAATCGATAAAGTAGAATATATGATCTGTCTTTTTCGTGTTTTGTCTGTCAAAATGACCTCAGAAGTGTCAAACAGTTCCATGGCTAGCTTTGTTGGTGTAATGAAGAATTGGCAGAACTATACACCCGCATGCAAGGTAACGCATCAAAGGTCAGGCTGATGGCAAACGCGTCAAAAACAAAGTGCATGCCTAGGTAGGTAGCAGTGTTAAGTACGATAGACAAGGAAGGGACATTTTCAAGGTGGTGGAAAATTTAATGTTTCTTGGATCCTTATTAACGGCAGACAAAAACGTTTGCCGTGAAATACAAAGGGAGAAGTCGGGTCTTCTATGAACTCTTGAATAACCAACTGTCGTAAAAGATTCAGCTTCACGCCAAATGTACCATATACGGTGGTTCCAAAGTCCAAATTAAGTCGTTCCACTCTCATACATTTATGAGAAATTTTGAGGTTCATGAAGTACTAGATCAAAAAACTATAATACCTTAGTATAATGTTACTTTGCACTCCGTTAATGTTGCTATGGGTAACAATCTCTTGTTTATACAAATATAAACACGAAAAACTCGGACTCTGGTGAGTAACGTATTGAGTGATCATTTTCTTCCAGCAATTAAATATTTATTTTATTTTAGGAAAATAAAACGGTCCCTGAATGTATACAGTTGTCAGCCATTCCAACAATTCTCTGGTCGCTAATCGGCCAAATGTACGAACGTTATAAAGCTCTCGGGTTATCCGCAGGTCCGGCCTTTCCGCTGCTTTTCCATCATCTACGGCCGCGCATCATTCCGATCGCTCCTCGATGCATCTATGCAACCACTAGCGACACTCACTCTTTGACCTGACTACGCAATACGACCACGGCTCAGGCGGCCACTTCTCCGAATAACTCAGTTTTCCTCCTTCCGCACAATAAATCGTCCATTAATATACGTCAATTAATTACACAGCGTAACAAAAATTAACTTTTTGTCTGTCTCAAGAGCAAACTTATGTGTCTCCGAAGGATTTTGGGCCGCTGAATCCGAATCCGGGCTCAGATTTGCTCTAACACGTCACAATTTTGAGCTATACCTCAATTTATAGGGCAAAATATGCGATTTTGGGCTTTTTTGACTGCAAGCCATTAAGCAAGGAAATATTTTTTTTAAGCAATCAAAAGGTTAATTGGTCAATTAACATTTAAATCAACGACTCATGCAAAATATTTCGTTTTACCACATCGAATTTGAAAGTTTTAAGCGATTTATGATAGGTACGATATTTCCCATACAAGTCACCCTCCAAAAGTTGCATGCAAGTTTTCATACTAACATAAAATGCTTAAATCTATCAAATTTGATTAGGTAAAACGAAATATTTTGCATAAGTCGTTAATTTAGATGTTAATTGACCAATTAACCTTTTGATTGCTTAAAAAAAATATTTCCAAGCTTATTGACTTGCAGTCGAAAAAGCCCAAAATCGCATATTTTGCCCTATAAATTGAGGTATAGCTCAAAATTGTGACGTGTTAGAGCAAATCTGAGCCCGGATTCGGATTCAGCGGCCCATAATCCTTCGGAGACACATAAGTTTGCTCTTGAGACAAAAAAATGTTGCGCTGTGTTACTTCTGGAAATTTAGGACTACCCTACCGAAAACTTCCCCCTACTTAACGCCCTGGGATCCGGGAGACAAAATATGGTCATGACTACCCGCATCGGAAGCGGCCGTGTCTGTGACCAGCCGCTGGGATCTTGGGCCGTTCTCTTACGGGGTCAAAAATTGTTTCAGTAAAAAAAATATTTTTTACTGACCCCCACAAAGAACAAAAACGCGGAAATTAAGAAATTAAGATCAAAAATCTAATGTGAAATCCCATGCAGCATACTTGTAAAGATGATTGAATTTTATTTCAAACTGTATTGACTGTGACAACACACGAATTTGGAATTTGACATTAGATCCTAGGTTGAGCTAGGTTCGTTGTCATAGCTTACTAAAACAATGTTAATAAAAAATGAGGTATTGAGTCAAACGTCAATTTTGGGTACCGGGGACCGAATGTAGTACTAGAGCTGGTACCCAGTCTGAGCCTGACTGCTACGACTTGATTTGGACTTTGGTGGTTCTCTACGGACACGATACCTGGACTATGCTCGAGGAGGACATGCAAGCACTCAAAGTGTTCGAGCGTCACGTTGGGTTACTTGGGAACATCTTTGACTATGTGTAGGAGAACGGTGCGTGACGGTGAAGGATGAACCACGAACTCGTTACACTCTACGGCGAATCTAGCATCCTGCAGGTAGCAAAACTTGGAAGGTTGCGAAGGGCCGAATACTTGGCCGAATAACAACTGCAAATCTGGTGTTCGCAAGAGATCAAGAAAGTACAAGAAAACCTGGAGGGTGCAAGTGTGAGAGGCTGCCTTGAATGAAGGACTGTAGCCACGAAAGTAGGGTTTCTTTCACTTATTAACTAAGAACATTATTTATCAATGGATCACTTTCGCATTTGAATATCATGTGGAAAGCACGTCATGGTAAAAAAGCAAAAAAGACTCTAGACTATATCAATAATCGAACCCATAAACTCTCTGAGATTACTTTGATAGTTTCGGGAAGGTAATCAGAAACACAAAAAAAACAAAATTGAATCGTGCAGATTTTATAACGGCACTCAGAATCTCCTTAACCGTAATGTGTCCGACAAACTTTTTGCTTTTTTCTTCACCGTGTTTTTCAAATGGGCGCTGGCTGAGTACCCGGGTACCCTATCGGCCACATACACTCCCGTTCAAAAGTTTGGGGTCACCCCCTCAAAAACATGTCATTTTTTTAGGCCCATATCTCCGCCAATTTGCGTCCGATTTCAAAACCCTAGGTTTCATTCAAAAGATAATAAGTCAAAGAAACTTTGAACATGATTTAAAAGAAACTTTTTCAAAAAGTTTTGTATGTAAACTTAACCCAAATTTGCCAAATTTTCTAAAAAATGAATATAAACTTACGGCAATGTCGCTGGAAGTTTGGTCGTCCAAATTTTAAGATGAGAGCGGTAATATAACCTATTTTCTATTAGCTTTCAACTGCTTTTTACAGAACTTAGCTAAAAAATCTAGAAAAAAAAGTTATTAAGTAAATTAATCATTGATGTCATCGACCAAAAGTTTGGGGTCACCCCTCAATATGATGTATCGGCCAAAAGTTTGGGGTCACTTTCGTTAAACATGGAAAAGTGATTTGGTGATATCTTCGTCATCTATAGTTCAATTTTAATTATTTTTGGCTCATTTCAAAGATAATTAACTAAATTTTCGTTTGATGTCTTCAACTTAACGTAATTAACGATTTCTGTGTATAAAAATGTTATGTAAAGTTAGCACATTTTACCACGCTTCAAAAAATGAGGCAACTTTACGTTAAGTTTTAGTTTGTAAATTTCAACAAATATGTGTGGTTCAATGTCTATGCAGTAAGTATCATTCATTTTGTTTCAAATAAGCCAAGAAGAATGAAAATTGAATGAAAGATGACAAATATATCAACAAATCACTTTTCCATGTTTTACGATAGGGACGGCCGATACAGCATTTTGAGGGGTGACCCCAAACTTTTGGTCGATGACATCAAGGATTGATTTACTTAATAACTTTTTTTCTAGATTTTTTAGCTAAGTTCTGTAAAAAGCAGTTGAAAGCTAATAGAAAATGGGTCATATTACCGCTCTCATCTTGAAATTTGGTCAACCCAACTTCCAGCGACACTGCGGTAAGTTTATATTCATTTTTTAGAAAATTTGGCAACTTTGAGTTAAGTTTACATACAAATTTTTTTGAAAAAGTTTGTTTTAAATCATGTTCAAAGTTTCTTTGACTTATTATCTTTTGAATGAAACCTAATGTTTTGAAATCGGACGCAAATTGGTGGAGATATGGGCCTAAAAAAATGACATGTTTTTGAGGGGGTGACCCCAAACTTTTGAACGGGAGTGTAAGGGTTAAAACTAATTAGGCTCTTTGCATGGCATTCATATATAACTAGCTATCCCGGCAAACTTTGTCTTGCCAAGTCGTGGTGGTTTGACCATTCTTCATTACACCAACAAAGCTAGCCATGAAAAGGTTTGACAATTCTCAGATCATTTTGACAGACCACGCACATGCACGAAAAAGACGGATTATATATTCTACTTTATCGATCTTTTTGCCGTCCTTTTCATGCTCATGTTATATCTGTCAAAATGACGTGAGAACTGTCAGTCATTTTGAGATTAGGTTCGTTGGTGTAATAAAGAATTGTCAAGGTCTTGCAACATGGCACTCTAGATTGGTTTCATTTCGATCGTGTTGATTTCCTTCCCAGCTCATGAAAAATCTGCACTTCATCAATTATCTTACTTTTCTAGTTGCTTTTCGTAACTTTTTGTACATATAAACACAGCCACCACGAATACGAATCAAACCATGCAGGAGTCATGCTGATCGGTTCACCCGTTCTTGAGTTTTGTTGCCTCAAAGGAATTTCAAATTCATTTTTCTATATAGACTAGCTGTCCCGGCAAACTTTGTCTAGCCAAGCTATTGTTGTTTGGCAACTGTTGTGGTCATAGTAGCAACGCACTCTAGATTGGTATATTTTCGATCGTGTTGATTTCCTTCCCAGCTCATGAAAAAGCAGTACTTTATCAATTTTCTTACTTTTCTAGCTGATTTACGTAACTTTTTGTACATATAAACACAGCCACCACGAATACGAATCGAACCATGCAGGGGTCATGCTGATCGGTTCATCCGTTCGTGAGTTTTGTTGCCTCAAAGTGACTTCAAACTCATTTTTATATATAGATAGATATAGATAGATAGATAGATGTAGGGAACAGTGCATTATAAAGTAGTGTTGATGCAGTGTAGTTGCTTAAATTATGCGAAACCCCTTCTCAAGAGCCTGATATCCTTTTTAACAGAAATTTACTTTATCCCGCATTCTTTTTTTGGATACAAGCTACCTTAACATATATGACCAAATAATTTCATCCATAGCGAATAACATCAGAGAAAATGGGATGAACATTTCCAAAACAAAAACAATAAAAATTCGATTGAGTCGGTTGAAGCATTAACAACGTTTTGATCACAGAAACGTGCTTAATTGGATAAACGTAAGCTTCTCGTTTCCGTTCCACATCACGACCCACCATTTCCACCGTTTCCTGTCCTCGCCACGATGAAAACGAAAGTAAGTGGAGGACAAAGTACCATCGCATCGAGTGCCACTCAAAATGTCGCTTATTGGTTTGAATGAATTATTATAACAGTTCCGTTTTATTTGATGCAAACAGTAGTGTTGCTTTCCTCTCCATTCAGTTGTGCAAACCGGATAGACAAATACTTTGCTATATTTCCGCCATCAACGGCTCTAGAACCGGAACCAGAAGAGTGTTGACTTTAAGGAGAGAGCATTTGCGTTTCGCATAGAACAACACGCTCAGGCATACCTACATTGAATGGACAATCAATCGCCCGTTACCAATGTTTAAACAGGAAACGTGAGGGAAATGAAGATAGAAAGGAGTATAGTGACAGAGTTTTGGGTCAGGTATACGTTACGTCAATAGATGGATTGTTGACATGGCACCACCGTAAAGTCTGGGTAACGCGTATTTAAGACCCCATTGAGCCCAGTATCCTTTTTCCAAAAGGAAGAATTCCTGGAGAAACTTCTGCATCAATTCCTGGAGGAATCTCTAGAAGAATTCCTAGAGAAATCCCTGGAATTACTCCTGCAGAAATCGCTAGAGGATTTCTTTAAGAAATCCGTGGATAAAGTTCTGAAGAAATCTCTTTAGGAATTCCTGGTGGAATTCCTAGAAAGAAATTTCAAGGAATCCTTGGAGGAATCTCTTGACAAATTCATCAATGCAGAAATTCCACCCTGAAGGAATTCTCGAAAGTTTTATTTTAATTTATTTTGTCAACGTTCCTAATATAATAATAATGGAATACATTTAAATAATATTTAAAAAACACATTAAGTAGTGTTTTAAATGTTTCCATTTCTAGTTGTATGTAAAAATGTTAGTTTTTTTTGGATAAACATGGTAACGTCTATTGTTTTGCAACGTTTATTATAAGCAACTATCATACGATTTATAGGCCAAAATTTGTCGTGTTTGTTCAATGGTCGTTACTTACGAAGGAGTGGTTCGTGGAGGTATCTTTAGAGGAATTCCCGGAGATTTTTTAAATTTTTTCTCCATTCGTGAATTTTAACTAAGGCTAATTCTTCACATGCTATTGAAGAAACCCAGAAAGAATTGCTGAAGAAATCAAAGGAGGAATTCCTAGAGAAATCCAGAGAGGAGTTCCTAAAGAAACCGCAGACAGAAGTACTGGAGAAATTTCAGAAGGAATTCTTGCAATAATCCAGAAGAAATCCCAAGAAGAGTCCGTGGAGGAACTCTTGGATAAATTCCTATAGCAATTTCTGAAGGAATTTCTGGAGATATTCCGGAAGCAACCCCAAGAATAATTCCCAAGAGAATCTCAAAACAATTCTTGGAGGTTTTCCTGGATGAATTATGGAGGAGCTCCTGAAAGTATTCCATGAGGAATTTCTGAAGAATCCCAAGAAGAGTTGCTAAAGAAATCCCTCGAGGAATTCTTTAAATAATCCCTGGAGCTGTTCCTGAAAGAATCCCATATGAAATTCTCAAGTGAATCCCTGAACGAATTCCTGAGGCAAAAAAATCTGAAATGATCCATGTCTTCAGTAATTTCTTGACGAACTATTGAAGGAATCCTTGGATGAACTTCTAAAGAACTTTTTGTGGAAAATTTAGAAGGAATTACTCAAATAATAGAAATTCCCGAAAAAAACCTGAAAAATATATCAAGTTTATAACACATTGTGTTATGATGACATGATTTTTTTTATAACTTACTAGCTGTCCCCGGCAAACTTTGTCTTGCCTACTGCGTTTTTTGACGTTCCAAGTCCCTAGCCAACTACTCAAGTCCCCGTTCAAAATGTATGAAAACCCGATTTTCAAAAACTCTCAATTTTTCGATGTTTTAGGCCTCATAAACCTTCCTTGGGTGAAAACTAACAGAACAAAACTTAGACGACCCTAATCGGACCATCGTTTCGCAAGTTATGCGTGGTCCCACGTATGCCACTGCATTTTTATATGTATAATATAGATTTTGTTATAAACTAGTGCAGAGTGATATTAAAATAACTAAAACTGTAACAAAAAGTACACCGGTCTAATCAAAATAATAACCTATTTCGTTATAATCAGAACAATTATAACACAATATGATATAAATTTTAGCTTCAAGAAAACTAGTTTGATTCATATTTTGATACAATTGTGTAAATGATGTTCTGAAAGTCAAAGAATCAGAACTAAATTATTTCACAATGAGTTATTGAACAACATTTATGACATAATATGATACAATATTTCTAAACACCAATGATGTTAAACATGATTATGTCACAATGAGTTATACATGTCATGATTTGTTATAATTATATTATATTTTTGTTAGAATCTTCAAGTCGGGCCCGACTAGAAAATTATATAAAGTTTATATCATATTGTGTTATGATGTTATAATATTTTTCTATAACTTATTATGTTATAAACTAGATGCAAGATGATGTTAATAGTTATTTATGTAACGAGTGGCAAAAAGTTGATTTTTTCAGCACGAGTCGTGCATTTATCCAACGAGGCTTGCCGAGTTGGATAAATACGAAGAGTGCTGAAAAAATCGAGTTTTGCAACGAGTTCCATACAAAATTTTATGCAATGATTTTTTCATAATGCAACCCATTTGAGTTGCATAATGTTCATAATGCAACTCAAATGAGTTGCATTATGAACATTATACAACTATTTTTTATTATGCAACTCATTTCAGTTGCATAATGAACCAGTTCGGAAAAATTGCCCATTATGATACCAAAATGAGTTATATAAAATGTAAATTATGATACTGAATTGCATAAAATAACTTAACCCTCTAATACCCAATTTTTGATTTTGATCTAGACATCATTTTTCGACATCTAAAATCGATATAAACATGTTTTGGAAGATGATTCTTTTAAATTCTCGATTTTGTGAATTTCGGTTTTTGATTTTTCTAATTTGTATTTTTGAATATCCCTACACTCTAGCCTGCACTTTTATATTTTTCCTGGTAGCCTGTTTGGGATACGGATTTTTTGAGACGGAAACATTTTGAGATTTCATGATTATTGTTGAAATATTTTTACTTTTAGTTTTTTTTTCAAGGCAAGTTTTATTTTCCGTGTAATTTTAAGGAAAATAATTTTAGAGTGTATTAAACTCCCTTAAACTATTCTACTATAATAAAATGATTTGGGAAAAATTTAAAATATGTCAATTGTAGCGGTTTAATACAACATAAACAAAGACTTCTGAAAGGTGACTAAAACATCTATTTTTCGATGATTTTAAAAAAATGTAAATAAAGCGCATTTGACATAAAAAAACATTCTGGGATATGCAAAACAGTCACAAATATCAGCCAAAAATATAAAAATTTAGATTGTCCACGAAATAAAAATTATAAAAATGCTCAAACTATATCCCGTTTGAAGGCGGGGTTGGGAATTAGAGGGTTAAATTGTAACAAAAAGTTCAATGGTCTAATCAAGATTATAACCTATTTTGTTTTAATCAGATCAAAATTATAACAATTATAACAATTTCACATATTGCTATTTTATATCAAAATTTGATATAAATTTGTAATATTGTTTCCCAAATGTCAAAGACTCAAAACTAAATAATAATACAATGAGTTATCAATCAACATTTATAACATAATGTGATATAATTGAGTTACATCATTTTGAAAACATCAAGGATGTTGAACATGATTATATTATAATGAGTTATATGTATCATGGTTTGTTAGGATTATGTTATACTTTTGTTACAATTCTCAAGCCGCGATGATACAAACAGAAGTGGATATAGTAGATCTGCCTCATTCGAAAGAAAAACGTAAAATGGAACAGCTGTATTGTTCTCAAGAAACACTGATGTTCTATTAAAAGCTCAACGCATTCCGTAATAGTTACATGGTGCGAGTCGAAATACGCAAGGATAAGGACTGTTCAACGACTTCAAGGCCGCATTCTGCTGTATCAACCGATGATCGTTGCAACGATTGACGGTGAACAAAACTACGTAAGGGATTTAGATGAATTATCCAGTTCAATTGGACCTCACCGGATCTCAATCAGCGAGTCTACTGCTCGCTTCTGTTCGTACACGGGTTCAGTCTTACCGTTCTTTTTGTATTCTTCTCCTCCAAAACGTCTGTGAACTCCTCGACGAACCGATCGTTCTATCGACACTGCCTGTTCCAAAATGGTTCTCTCCTCCGCGTCATTAATAGCGGATTTGACTGCACTCCAGCAGTCCTGTAGAGAGATCATAACGAACTCACATTCAACTGGCAACTGGCAAATTCTGCGCGTATGCAATGGGAACATCTGGTTCCTTCACTCGCTGTAGATCGTTCTGTGACGGCCTTCATTACCGTACACTGTATGTAGATAACGGAGAGTTTTGAGCGGAGTTTAAATACCGCCAGTTAGTGGTTAGGGTCAAAGTTAGCGCCTCATTATGGCCTAACGCTCGTTTTGTTAGTCTAGTTTCGTCTAAACATCAGATGAGTTAAGCATGAGCAGAACTTAGGCTAAAAACAATATAGTTTATTGCATTGTTAACTGGACTGCGACAGAGTGCGGAATCTTAAATAAATGTGCGATATTGCATCAAAACGTTCCGGTGTCTTCACCGCACTTATTCATCATAAGCTAATGAATAAGTGCGGTGAAGACACCGAAACGATCTGACACCAAATCACACTTTTATTTGAGATTCCGCACTTCCTCGTCGCACTTTTAACTGCGCAATGCGCAATAACATCAGAACAGACAATCCAGGTCGTTTCGTATCCTTCTTCCCTACTTTAATGGAGAGCAAATAAAACTGCCACAAACTCGCGAACAAGCATTCCACATCAGCCTTGGTCGATTTGAAGGAAAGATTTTCCACGACTTACAAATTAACGAGCCAAAGGATTCGTGTGAGTAATATGTTCCCATGAAGTGTGGCGTCAGTCGCATTTTCTCTCGCTCTGTTTTCTACTATGTACAGCTTGTGACGCATTTTCTTTCTCCCTTTTGCGTACAATGCCGATAGCAATCAGCAATTGGAAGATACATGGGTATCGGTATAGGAAGAAAATGAAAATTTATGCTTCTGTCGGGTCGCTTGGATGGCTTACATCGGAGGAAGATTGAATGAACGGTTGCGTTAGCTGGCTGTAATCTCGCATTCCGGTACACCAATTGCGCAGACAATAGACTCTGATTGCGGGCGGGTGTGCCAGTAGTCTGTTATCGCATTCAGTAACCATTGGATGGGTTCTAATAATATGACCGGTTATGTGATAAAAATAGACGATTTCCAAATTGACGGGTGAAGCGGGAGAAAATAGGTGTGTCTGCTGTTGTTATCGCAGACGAATTAGTGGTCCGGAAGTCCATTAGTGATGATGGATTGCTAGTAACCTTGATCTTGAGATGTTCTGATAAATTGCTGAATATAATCAAATGTTAAAACTGTGAACGAGATTTTTTTGTATGATTTAAAAGTAAACTAACTTAAATCTAACGAACGAACCATCATACTTTACTTCACAAAACAAACAACTTGATAGAAACAGCCTTCCCATACAAACGAAACCATATGTACGTGCTGTGAAGGATTGAAGGGATTTTATTTCATTATTCAGTGTCCCATGTCAGCAGATCCTGACGGGTAAAAAAAAATGGAAAGAAAGAAGCGTGCAACTTGTTGATATACAAAACTGGGTCGTTCCTCGTTGATCCGTTGTTGCCATCTACAACAGGGCTCGTATAATAAGCCCATTAAAATCCATACAACAGAGAGTTCCCCACAATCTAGGGAGACGACGACTGGTCTAAGAATATTTGATATCCCTTATAACTGCAGTTTTAACGACCGCAGCTATAATTATATTAATACTCATGATCGTTAGACCAAATTATTTTTCTCCATGAATTGCACACCCTTTAGGGTGGTAAAGGGTTCAGAGGGGGCGTGCGCGTTCAATCATATTTGCCTCGACAGCTAGACGGGTTGGCTAGATGGGGGCTACGTTCAGTGGGCTCCTAGCCAAAGTCTTCGACAATGGTAGCGTTAGAGACGAAAGAGCATTTTGCAAGCGCACAAACGCGTGCCAAATTGTCAACAGATGATTTATGCTTTCTGTGGATTGGATCTGGAAAGTTTGAAGCACAGTCGTAAAAATAGAAATTGAGAATATAATCAAACTGCATGGTAGAGTATCGTGACTTCGGGCTGTCACTATCACAAGGAGAGGAATGCAACAAAGCAGTTTCTTCTTACAGGGTGGTCACTCAAAACTGCAAAACGAATTCCCAGTTTGTCCGTTTTTTTTCCATTGAATATTCAAAAATGTTCACGATTTCCGAAAACGTGTGAAAATGAATCGTCACGCGTTATCATAGTGTGTCGAAGCGCATTAGTAATAGCATACTGAATAGTAGTCTACGGGTACATACACAGTTCAAAAATGTTTTCTGATTCTCAAGTCCACCTGCATATTTTGATTGGCATCCTAAAAGAAGTAACAGCAACAGGTCAAAATTTCAGCAAAATACATTGAAATTAAGAGGTGCATCAAATCAATTTTGTGTTTTCAGACTATTTTTGAACTTCAAAAAATCATAACTACACTAAAACTGGTCAAAAAATAATTATTCCAACAGAAATTGGAAGATATACTTGTTTGCTACAAGTTCTCCAAACAACGTATTCCAATAAAATTAAAGAAAATATATGTAATCATTACATTTGTAATCAGAAAAACCTTAAAAAGTTGATTTTTTGATAGATTTTATTCTGGAACACCCTAATATACGTAATAAGTTTTAAAGAGCTCATTATATAAGTCATAAATGGTTAAAATTTCGTTGTATTCGGATCATTGAATCCGGAGATATAACAGCTCAAAGTTGACTATCGGATAATTATATCTTTTTTTTTTAATCTTTATCACTTCGTGCAGAATAGCTCGATCTTTTTCAAACTTTGTCCACTGATACACAACTAGTTGATCAACTTACAGTAAAAATTTCAGAATATTTGATGCACTTTTCGAAAAGTTACAGCTAATTAAACATTTTTTGAAATGTGAAAATTTTGCAAGGTAGCAAAGCTACTACGTTCGGTACAATTTCGCGCCACAGCGTGATTGCCTCCGAAAAGCTAGTTTTTGGGACGTTTTTAGCATTCCCGAATTTTAATATTTTTTGCTCAATTCCTACAGTATTGATGTTAAAGAAGCAAATAACCACAAAACATTGGAGAATATGACGCCGTTTCAAAATATCTAACTTATTACGTATATTAGAGTGTTCCAGAATAAAATCTATCAAAAAATTTTAAAAAGACAAATATGATGATTACATATATTTTCTTTAATTTTATTGGGATACGTTGTTTGGAGAACTTGTAGCAAACAAGTATATCTTCCAATTTCTGCCGGAAGAATTAATTTTTGACAAGTTCTGGCGTAGTTATAATTTCTTGAAGTTCGAAAATAGTCTAAAAACACAAGATTGATTTGATGCACCTCTTAATGTCAATGGATTTGACTGAAATTTTGACCAGTTACTCCTTCAGGATGCCAATCAAAATATGGGGGTGGACTTGAGAATCAGAGAACATTTTTGCAAAGCTGGACAGGCCCAATGCACAGTGAAGTGCATTCTATAAAGATGCAGCGAAAAGAAGGAATTTCGGAAACATATTCAATTAGACGTACAAATAACCGAATATAATTAAAAAAAAATACGTGCATATCCAATTTGGCTCGAGTTTATGGTTTGCAAACCGTGAAAAAGATATGATGTAGTGGAACGAAGCCGATCGAGGACATTGAAAAGTTTCGTTCCCTGTGCCGAATTCGATTAGCACCCGGAGAGAACGGAAAACATTTTCAAGTAGAACGAATTCACGGATACAGCATTCAAGCGGAAGCTGATTGCACGAGGACTTAATCTACTATATGACGAGTAAAAAGCTTAAATCGCACTTCAATCCTAAGAGGAACCGGAGGAATTTTTCAAGCGAAATCAGAAATATTTTGAGAAAGTGTCAGATTTTGCAGTGGGACTTCAAACCCCTTTCAAAACTCAGCGGCTTCGAACAGTTCTTGGATTAGACACTCATTTCTTACCGAGCTTCTGAACAGTGAGGACGACACAACGGTCGACTAGGCCGTAACCAAAGTAGAAAACGTGACACATATTTCTTTGTGCAGTTAGATGTGATCAAATGATAAGTGGGTTAAGTTTCGACTCTGAAGAGCGAGGATCATTGTAGATGTGAAAGATTTTGTCCCCTAATTGGTCGAGATTTATTAGATGTATTGTACCCCAACTGGCGAAAGTTTCTTGATTATTTTGATGAGTGAAACAGCCAATGCAAATGTATGTATCTATTCCGTGATTTACTAGCAATGTGAGCAAGAAAAAAGTAAATTGTTTGCCGTGGATACCAGGTATCGAGAGCTTTTCTCAAATAACTTACAGCAGCCGAAGGAGGGATTTGAAGCTAGTATCCTTATGTGCAAGACCATGCGTCTCCAGTGCTGTATAGATCGCTCAGGGAAACGGACTCAAATGAGTTGGATACGTTGGTTCGAGAGAATATTCTACGCCATTGTGGGTCCTAACGCTGATAATATTGTGAGGAATTGAATGAACAGTAAAGTGACCGTCATCTGTAATGAGCATTGTCCAATGCCTAATATTAATGTTTTTGCCATTCTGTGTACAAGTATGTCGCTCAGAGTCAGTCGACGAGCTGAAAATAGGTGAGATCTTTCAGTTTACACTTTTTTCAGATAGGGTGGTCAGTCAAGGTTTCCAGAAACTAAAATTTTTCAAAAAATCATATCTTTCATATCATATTATGTCAACTGGTTGACCGATTTTTTTTAATGTTTTTGAATTGTAGTTTTTAGGATAATTACGTTGAAGGAGTCAAAGTGTGTTGAGATGCAAAAAAATACATTATGCAATTATTTTAGTTTTTTCACGTTTTAATGGTCTTAGGACCAAAGGGGTACCCTGGATTTATGTTTTCATCAGATAATTCAGGAAATTTGGTGTAACAAAGCAAAAGCAAAGCAAATCAAAGATAACCGTACGCATCGTAGTTGCTACTATGTGATTGACCAGAACAATCGAAGTTGCACAGAGACCGACAACCGTTGTTACTAGAAACCGTTGAATCCACAGCATCCCCACAGTTGTGTCGGGAAGGAGTATTTGTTAGTAGGGTAGGGTAAGGTGTGGATCTTGGAGCCACCTTTGGTAGGTGATATGACCCACAAGTTACAGGGGATGGCCAAAATGTTTGTGATAGACAACTTTTTTTTCTTTCACAAAAAAGTTCAACAAGCTATAACTTTTCATAGAGCGCGTCAAAAAATCTCAAATTTTTACTGTTTGTCAACCTATTATGTGTGCATCATTGGTAAAAATTTGAGCTCGATTGATTAATATTTCGCAAACTTAGAACCGTTCGGGTAAAACACTATTTTTCAGACAACTCATTTATGAGGTGTCATATATCGGAAACCAGTGAATCGAATTGAATGAAATTTTGAACGTACACTAACAATATGTAAATGATTCACAAACTATTAAAACATAGGTAATATTTAAACGTTGAAAAAAGTTATCATGGATTGACACTTTTTGGATTTTTCTCGAAAAAATGTATTTTTTTTTGTAACGAATCTGCTAGAGCTTATCACAAACAGCAGCTTAAGCGCCACTTCCCCAACGAGGAAGGCTGCTGATGCTGTTTGGGTCCCGGCTTTGAGACCCTCTTCTAGGGCGAGTTTTAATAGTTGCTCAAACACACCAGCTATTCTTGGCTTCCAAATGACGACCCGACTTACCTTTCGAATCCCTCCCGTGTAAACCTCAAAAAACTCTTCGGCCTTTGGCCCCCTCAATTCATAAAATATGGAGCTAAAAGTTACAAAAAAAAAACCGATTTCAAATCACTTCAGTAGAGATTTCAAATCAGCGCAAAATATCGCCTAGCTGTGCCTATGTAGGAACCAGTGCAAGGTTTAAAAATAGCTTTATTGTTCCAATTTTCCTTGCACAATCAATCTCCCTAGGCTACCTATCTTAAAGCTACTCTTCTCTCTTCATGCATGCAAGTACTTGCCGGCAGGTTCCAACGACGCGATGATCGGGGCCCGACGTGGCTTCACCTCGATGCTCTTCGCTCTCGTGCTCAGCTCTCCGCGTGACCGAGGGGTGATTCGACCAACGTAGTTGGGTGCAACTTACCACTTTCGTTTGGTTTGATTTGTCCAGCGATCACAAAGTACTCTCACGACGCGTGTCCAAAGCTCTCTTGCGCCTCGGGATGACGACGCCTAGCACCACTGTAGGGACGTCGGGTGCTGGTCGGTGATCGTTTTGGCTTGACACCGAAATTCAAAATTGAGTCCTCGGCGGATATCGAGCAGTTTGGTTGCGTTCTAGCACTCGGTCGGATTCTGGGATAGAACGACACTGCAGTGAGTACTCACGAGCCACCGCAGCGGCGCACCGGGATACGCCTGGACTAGTTGCACGTGGTCGACGACGGTTGGCGGTTGTCAATGGTCCGAGCCCAAACAAAAACCCCACGTTGTAGGGTTATTCCTATAACGTGTTCATTAGATTTTGGCTTCGCATTAGAATCCGTTGTATGCTTACCTCAAAATTTACCACAGTAAATTAATTACAGCACACAATCAGGTGTGATAACAATCTCGGAAGGCTCACTATAAAACGGTTAAGACTATCGTTAACACAGTATAAACTTTGAAATTTACAAAAGTTTTACCTATTCGATTCTTAATTTGTGTAATCTTCGCACTTCCGGATTAATAACGTTCTCAAATTATCACTATCGAATTCTTAATAACTTCCACTAGCGTCGTATTAACTTTCAGTTAGGCACATCCGCACTGATCGTAGATCAAGACTCAAGTGATGTTCTTCTTTCAGAGGACTCATCGCCCTAGTCATTGTTTAAACTCTACTGCGCAATAAATTTGAACAAAGAATTTCTATAGGTTTAACGTTCAATAGCAGCTACTAACCCAGCATTCCCTATGCAGAAATTAGAAGCGCAATATGCAAATATCAGGTAGGCGCTCATCATCTTGGAACTCAAGAGAGAGAGAGTGGAGCAAAAAATATTTAAAACTGATTTTACCGAAAACGATCAGAAGCGATCCATCGAGTAAAGAAGAGTGCCTAAGGGTTTGTGCTCATGATAAGCTTTTCGCTCTGTTGGTTCTTTTCCAATGCACAAAACGAGATTGAGAATTAGTCTTGGCAAATAATATTAAAGTGGTGTACAAATTGGAACATGAATTATTATAGCATTACATTCTCGTCCATGCTAACAAAAATAAAAATTTTGAAATTTTTATTTCAAAATTTTTATTACACAAAGTTTTTTTTTAATTATTATTTAAGTTAATATGAATAATTTCTTTTATACTTGGATTTATTTACTTGTATTCTAAAACAAACTTATTCCTACATTTTTGTTCTGTGTCTTAATCTCTTTACAATAAATTCCATTCATAATTCTAATCCAGTATCAAACCTATGTTTTGCCAACTCCCATATATTTTTGCTAATCTACTTCTAACTAACTAAGACTCCAATTAACTCCAAAAATATTTGGAAACTTCACTTAATCCTACCAACCAAAATAACCGACTGACTCCAAAAATATTTGGAAATATTTTTTTTTTTTTTCATAACTTATTATAACCTCAGAGAAATCTGAGAATTCTACCAATTACTGGGCAGTTAGCAAAACATTTCAACTCAAAATTCTATTCATACATTCCTTATTTGAACCTATAAAAACGAACAAACGCTTAAGCGACGGTACCGTCATGGTAGCCGTTACTGAAAACTACCTACCGATAATCGAAACTACAAAACATCGCACTGTCAATAAACTGTCATTAAATGGATGGGTATATGAACAATGGATTTGTGAACAAAAAGATTTACGGCAAAGCTAGAATGAAGGATTGGGTAAAAAGTCAGGCATGTGATAGCAACTAATGGTGATTTTATTTACAGAATTTCATCTACTACGGGTTTCAAAGGTACGGAATTGATGGATATTGTTATGGACTCTACGCTGTTGAAAAATTTGGAAACGAATGATGGTTAACAATTGAAAAAGAAATGAAACAAGCCTACAAAACTGACCGAGTGGATGTTTTGGTTTGCAAAAGAGGTTAAAATTGTGTGATTTGTATATCTACGATGGAACGGGTTTCGGTATCTAGGAGGTTTTATACATGTTTCTGGTTTTACGCTCAACTAGATCCGACAAATGCAACCTCTAAGAGTGTTTCTAGTGATGATAATCAATGGTTTGAGTCTGAATGACTCTTTCATAGCTCTGGGATTGATTGGAGTTAAGGAAGATGATTCATTGCAATAACACTGCATTGCTGCGTGAAGGTCAATGAACCTTGGGTCAACGACTGAGGCAACCAGAGGACTTCTCAAGTCGTGACGAAACCGATGCACCACTATGTGTATTTTGTTTTGGTTTTGTTGTTCCATTTGTATATGCATTCTTCGGTCTGAATGCAGTCATAGCTGAAGTTATTTATGCTCGTTTAAGGAAGGAACCATGAAAGGCTCCTGGAATCCTACGGCCCTGCATATCTTTCAGGACATAGGTATTGGTGCCAATTTTCTCATGAACTTGTGCTTTGGAGAACTTGTTGCTAAACTTACCAACAAAGTGTTTGGCCTTGTCGGAGAGGTGAATGTTCTTTTTATAGACGATATCTCCTACTTGGAAATGGTGCCGATAGTTTGCTCGCAAATTGTACGGTTTAGAGTACTTCTCGTATGCTTTATGCAAATTGTTTCGCACAATTTCATAAAGGCGTTGAGTTTCTGCGCTTAGTTCTTTTTCATCACGTTCCGTTTCTGGATTCAGGTGTCGTAGGCTATCGTACTCATGTCCATTGCTAATCATATTTCGTCCAAAATTAATGAAATACGGGGAGAATCCTGTACTGTCGTGTACACTAGTACGGATGGCAATGGCTATGGTGTTGATGGATTCGTCCCAATCTCGGTGGTTTACTCGCTTGTTCATTGTGCATCGAATCGCTGTTACAATCACGCGATTTACACGTTCAACCGGATTCGGGCTCGGATGGTAGACGGCCAAGTTCCAATGATTGACGCCATACTTTAGCAAGAGCTTTCTGAACAGTTCTGATTTAAAAACTTGCGCATTGTCAGAGATGCATATGGACGGAGCTCCGAATAGGGTGAAAACCATCGTCTCGAGGAAAGTGCATACAGCTGGTGCAGTAGCGTTTTTCATACACTGTATCAGTACAAACTTAGAGAAAAAATCACACACCACCAGTAACCAAACATTTCCCCGTTTTGATCTAGGGTACGGGCCTAAGAAATCTATAGAAACCATTTCCCACGGTCTGGCACATTCTTTAGGCTTTCCGCAGACCGGTCTAGTGTTAATGTTTGGTATTCTTTGCATTTGGTATTCTTTGCATACCTCACAGGCCAAGCAAAATCGTTTAACGTCGCTGCTCATTTTCGGCCAGTACCATCGTTCTCGAATTTTTGCTAATGTCTTCAAATAGCCAAGATGGGCTTCCCGATGTACTTCCTCAATGATCTTGGATCGATGCGCCTTAGGGACGAGCATTTTCCAACGAATGTTTGGATCCTCCGGTATCGTTGAATTGGAGACATACTTGAAGACATTTCCGTTTACGATCTTAAAATCGCTGTAGCGTTCTGGGTAACGTTCGATTTGCCTCTTGAGATCCTCAACGTACGGGTCGGCCAATTCACTTTCAATTGAGGTAACGCATCGTGATAACGCATCAGCAGGTACATTCTCCGATCCCTTTCGGTATTGCAGAGCCAGGTCGTACTTAGATAACTTGAGCGCCCATCGGGCAATACGAGGAGATCTCGATTCGATGGACATTGTCTGGAGGAATGTCAAGCTCATCGCATCGGTCCTCACGATAAACCGACTTCCTTCCACAAAATGCTTGAAGTTTTCGATGGCGAGGAGAACCGCTAAGCATTCCCGCTCAGTGGCGCTATATCGTTTCTGGGTACTCGACAATTTCTTAGAGTAGTACGCAATCGGACGTCGATCCCCATCCAGTTCTTGGGTTAATACGGCCCCGACGGCCAAGTCTGATGAATCCGTTTCAATGATAAAGGTCGATGAAAAATCGGCATTGGCGAGCACTGGAGCTGAAATCAACGCGCTCTTTAGTTTTTCGAAAGCTTCATTGGCCTCTTGCGTCCACACAAACTTTTTACGTTTACCCTTGAGTAAATCAGAAATCGGGGTGGCAATATCCGAGTAATTCTTTATGAACTTCTGATAGAAAGCTCCTAGTCCTAACAATCGTCGAACATCTTTCACCGATTTCGGCTGCTCGTAGTCCAAGATGGGCTGAATCTTTGAGGCATCCATGGACAAACCTTCTTCGGACAATACGTATCCCAAATACCGAATCCTTCGTTGACAAAACTTGGACTTTTGCAGGTTTATGGTGAGGCCAGCGGTTTTCAAGCGTTCAGCTACCTTCCTTATGAGTTCGCAGTGGTGTTCAAACGAGAGAGACGTGATTATGATGTCGTCTAGGTACACGTATACGAAGGGCTCAAAATCGTGGCCTAGCACCTTTGTCATAAGCCTTGCCATGGTAGCGGGCGCGTTCGTCAGCCCAAACGGCATCACTACGAATCGAAACAGCCCTTTGTTGGTACGGAAGGCTGTTTTGTCCTTTGCCGAATTCGTAAGGCTGACCTGATAATATGATTCAGACAGGTCAATGACTGAAAAGTATCGAGATTTTTGAATTCGTTGCAGAATTCCCGTCATATTAGGGAATGGAAAATCGCCACGCTTCGTACACGAATTAAGCCGACGTGAATCAAGACAGATTCTCCATTTTCCATTAGCCTTTTTAATGGGAAGAAGTGGATTCAAAAATTCTACGGGTCCAGAGCACTCTTCGACTACTCCGAGTTTCTGCATTCGCTCAACTTCTTCATCAATGACCTTCTCGACGATTGGTGACCACTTATACATGGATAACCTCCGCGGCTGTGTTCCCGGTAGAAGCTCTATTGGATGTTTTAGAATTGTTGTTCGTCCGAGACTTCCTTCTGCAGTTGCAGGAAGCCGTATAACTGCCTCAAACAACATCTGTCGCTGATCGTCCGTCAAATGGTGTTCAGTATCGATATCCTTAGGTGACTGCACTGTTGACGTAGGTATTTCTACCGTGGGCATTTCTAAGCTCTCGTCTGTCTCCCGAGATTCTTCAGGATGTTTCTGGTTAAACGGTTCAATCTGAAAACATAACGCTTGATCATCGTCTGAAAAGAAATCCTCGGCTATCATTAGGGGTGTTTGACAATCCTCCGTGGTCTGGGACAGAGGGTTGCCGGAATTCTGACTGCTTGTGTCCTCAGCGATCATCAGCTTGAAGTCAAAGGTGTCTAAAAAGTCTACTCCTAAAATCAGCAATTTAGACACCTCCGGTACTACGATCGTGGGTACCACGCACGTTCTTGTTCCGTAGGTGTAAGGGATATTCACGTACCCAAGGCACGTGTATTCCGTACTATCCGCTGTTTTTATTCGCAAGTTACACTGGTGAATTTTCAAGCCAAGTTTGTTGATCAGGCTGACTGAATTGATGATGGTTACTCCTGCTCCCGTATCGGCCAGTCCTTCGACTTCTTCCTCAAAAATTTTCACTCGAAGGTGCGGACAACGTCTGAAACAGGTGTTGATATCATATATGTGGTTGAATAACTTAAACGGTCGAATGGGAACTTCATCTACGATTCTTTCAGGGGATCTGTTCCCGGGAATCCCTGACATTACTCGTTTTTTGGTACCTCGGGCGATGAATCTCGAGGTCGCAAATTATGGTTTTCGGGACACCGGTATGCAGTCATTTCAGGTGCCCCACAAATGTGGCAGAAAATGCCTTTCTTGCGATTGCAGTCTCGCCACATGTGTCCACTCTGGCGGCAATTCCAGCAAAGTAGCTGACTGTTTTTTTTTTCGCTTTTGTCCTTAGGACCGTTAGTATTTCTCTTGCGGAGGTTTTTCGGTTGTAGTGCCAGCAAACACGCTTCTTCGCCGTCCCCCGAATCTTTATCATACTCTTCGTCGCAGTCGATAGCATTGAGAGCTGGCTTCATCACACTCCGCGGCGCATACAAGTTGGCTTCTAACGCGTCGAAGCGGTAACACAATTGAGCTAAATGTTCAATTGAATTGACCGGCTCTAATGCCAGTCTTCGCTTGTAGGAAATTTTCATATTCTCTACAACGATATCGAATTTCTCCTCCCTGGTCATCTTGCGGGTCATCCTTTGCGACATGGCCTCCAAATCCGTCAAATAGGCGCTGAACAATTCGTTTGGCCGTTGCTTACGATTCCTCATTTCCTCCCGGATAAATCGGTCTCTGTTCGGATTGTCATAGCGCATTTTCAGGTAGATTAACAGCATGTCCCATGTCGCTAGTTGACTCTCGTAGGCCGTAAACCATACATAGGCGTCATCTTTAAATAGCAAATGAGCATGCATCCGCAACTCATCTGGGGTGACCTGGTACGAGCGACTAAGGATTTCTACCTGACGCAAGAAATCTACAACCGGAACAGGATTAGAATCACCCGAAAATTTCGGCCATTTCTCAATTATGTTACAGGTCTGATGAGGCAATCTCCTACGGGACGAATAATTCGCCCAATTTCCACCAAGATTATCCGGTCTTCCAATCACATTAGCGTTGGAATACGAAGGCTCCCCGCCGTTATCAAAAGGAGATATCAAACCCGGATCCATTCTGGGAGGGTCGACGCGTACACCTGAGTTCGAATGTTGGTTATTCCTTACAGATCCACCATAGATAGGCGTCGTCCGAGGCAACTGCAATGGCGGATCAAAATCAACTTCGGGGCGTTGATTGGCCGCTCTGGATATCTGCGAAACCTCTGGATCATGTATTCCAATGTTGGCAATTCTGTCAACCAACGTATCGACCACGGGTGGGTTCATCCTTCCTGGAAAATGACGTTCCGACGTGAAAACTTGGTCCAAGTACGACTGGATGTATCCTCGAATCTCAGATTTGTGCACAAAATCACTCATATCTATCTTTTCTTGGGCAGGTTTCCCACGAACAACTCCGGGGCTCACCATTTGTCGTGCTGCAGCAAGCGGTTCACTACTCACTCGTTGCTTCGGCGGAATCAGTGTATTCGGAATGCTGCTTTTGAATTCTGGAGTCTCCCACAGGCAATCCACCTCGATCGGCCTCAACGGGTTCCGTGGCTCAAATCGACTGACCGGAACACCACCTACAGCTCCTTTCGGCGAAGCGATCCCCGGCGGAACTTCTCCAGATTCCCTACGTTTTGCCGGTATCATTGGTTCGCGCACCTCACCCGCCACATTTTTGAGGCCGTCCTCACCTCTGTCCTCGCCCTCCATTGGTTGTTTACGAACTGCTCCAGTCGAAGCCACTGCTGCCTTTGGAGTTCCTTGTGGACACGATAAGGTGCCTCCATCTTCAGTAAAACTGATTAACTCTTCCCCTACTGGAGGTAGAGATCCATTTGAGATACGGGTTTTTACTGGGGTTGATACTCCCACGCCGTCACCGATTGCATTACTTCCGGTATTGAACTGCTTAGCCAAAGATGCTGTCACATCCCTCATGTTCATGCCACGAGCCGCAGCTCCAGCAGCCTCAGGTCGATTTGCTGCCAAACGCATCACCGGAACCAAGTCAGCTGCATCTCGCAGATCCACGTTGTAATACTTTAGCATCATCCGATTGATCACGTCCAACAACTCCTGCTGATTTCGTCGCTGAGCATCTGTTTCAGGCACATAACGGCGCACTCTTTTGTGGTAATGCACAAGTCTCGAAAAACACTTTAAATCGTCTGTCTCTAACAAGGTTTCAATTTCTTTTAGTTTAATGGGAACAACCACGAAGTCACCGGTCAACGAGTACTCCGTGTTCAAAATGGCATCCCCGCTTTCGGGTTGACGTAAGGCCAACCGTAGGGAACGGTAACGCGTGTCCATGGGCCCTTCGAGAGGGTAACCCCGAATGGACAGCTCATAGTCAACCTCATCCTCCTCCAAATCTTTCGCGTAAATGCGATATGTTTCCATCATAGTACTGAACAATCAAAGAAAAATGTATATTAAGAAAAAAAAATCAATGGGATTCAAATGGTCTTAACTTAGGAGTCGAGAAAAAAAAATACAACACTCAAACAGCAAAAAAAAAAAATAAAAGTAGAAAAGAAAGAAAAAACTAAAGCTAGACACAGAACAAACTGTAGTAATACTAATCTTAACTATTTTCTAACCAAATCTCAAATTCAAAAAGTTATTCAAATTCAATCTAAATTATTGCGTCAGCTCCAATTCACTTTAAATTCAAAATTCATTCCAATTTGTTTCTAATTGTCTAATTTCTCATCTCTCAGGCCCCACGTTGGGCGCCAAAATGTAACGAATCTGCTAGAGCTTATAACAAACAGCAGCTTAAGCGCCACTTCCCCAACGAGGAAGGCTGCTGATGCTGTTTGGGTCCCGGCTTTGAGACCCTCTTCTAGGGCGAGTTTTAATAGTTGCTCAAACACACCAGCTATTCTTGGCTTTCAAATGACGACCCGACTTACCTTTCGAATCCCTCCCGTGTAAACCTCAAAAAACTCTTCGGCCTTTGGCCCCCTCAATTCATAAAATATGGAGCTAAAAGTTACAAAAAAAACCGATTTCAAATCACTTCAGTAGAGATTTCAAATCAGCGCAAAATATCGCCTAGCTGTGCCTATGTAGGAACCAGTGCAAGGTTTAAAAATAGCTTTATTGTTCCAATTTTCCTTGCACAATCAATCTCCCTAGGCTACCTATCTTAAAGCTACTCTTCTCTCTTCATGCATGCAAGTACTTGCCGGCAGGTTCCAACGACGCGATGATCGGGGCCCGACGTGGCTTCACCTCGATGCTCTTCGCTCTCGTGCTCAGCTCTCCGCGTGACCGAGGGGTGATTCGACCAACGTAGTTGGGTGCAACTTACCACTTTCGTTTGGTTTGATTTGTCCAGCGACCACAAAGTACTCTCACGACGCGTGTCCAAAGCTCTCTTGCGCCTCGGGATGACGACGCCTAGCACCACTGTAGGGACGTCGGGTGCTGGTCGGTGATCGTTTTGGCTTGACACCGAAATTCAAAATTGAGTCCTCGGCGGATATCGAGCAGTTTGGTTGCGTTCTAGCACTCGGTCGGATTCTGGGATAGAACGACACTGCAGTGAGTACTCACGAGCCACCGCAGCGGCGCACCGGGATACGCCTGGACTAGTTGCACGTGGTCGACGACGGTTGGCGGTTGTCAATGGTCCGAGCCCAAACAAAAACCCCACGTTGTAGGGTTATTCCTATAACGTGTTCATTAGATTTTGGCTTCGCATTAGAATCCGTTGTATGCTTACCTCAAAATTTACCACAGTAAATTAATTACAGCACACAATCAGGTGTGATAACAATCTCGGAAGGCTCACTATAAAACGGTTAAGACTATCGTTAACACAGTATAAACTTTGAAATTTACAAAAGTTTTACCTATTCGATTCTTAATTTGTGTAATCTTCGCACTTCCGGATTAATAACGTTCTCAAATTATCACTATCGAATTCTTAATAACTTCCACTAGCGTCGTATTAACTTTCAGTTAGGCACATCCGCACTGATCGTAGATCAAGACTCAAGTGATGTTCTTCTTTCAGAGGACTCATCGCCCTAGTCATTGTTTAAACTCTACTGCGCAATAAATTTGAACAAAGAATTTCTATAGGTTTAACGTTCAATAGCAGCTACTAACCCAGCATTCCCTATGCAGAAATTAGAAGCGCAATATGCAAATATCAGGTAGGCGCTCATCATCTTGGAACTCAAGAGAGAGAGAGTGGAGCAAAAAATATTTAAAACTGATTTTACCGAAAACGATCAGAAGCGATCCATCGAGTAAAGAAGAGTGCCTAAGGGTTTGTGCTCATGATAAGCTTTTCGCTCTGTTGGTTCTTTTCCAATGCACAAAACGAGATTGAGAATTAGTCTTGGCAAATAATATTAAAGTGGTGTACAAATTGGAACATGAATTATTATAGCATTACATTTTTACATCA
Source organism: Aedes albopictus (assembly GCF_035046485.1). Classification (NCBI taxonomy): domain Eukaryota; kingdom Metazoa; phylum Arthropoda; class Insecta; order Diptera; family Culicidae; genus Aedes; species Aedes albopictus. The sequence continues at coordinate 229,371,125 of NC_085137.1, forward strand.
ATGTCAATAAATTTTAGTGTTGATATCTAAAGATTTTCTACTTCTGTTCTCAAGTTATCTCTTATCAGATATATTAGAGCCTATTGAGATTGAAGGAAGAACACATTTAGTAATTTTTGTGTGGTATTGTAAATTTATTATTTACATTATTTTCCTATATGTATATGGGTAAAAATTTCAATCCGGTACAACTTAATTCGCCGTGAGAAAATATTACGTTTTATAACGTCGTATTAAGTATCAATATATTGTTGATAAACGTTAAAAAATTCATTCAATTCGGTTCACTGATTTCCGAGATATGACAGTTCAAAAATTAGTTGTCTAAATAAACCCGAACGGTTCTAACTTCGTGAAAAATGATTCAATCGAGCCCAAATTATCATTGGTACTAATTTGGGCACATTTAATAGGTTGACAAACAGTCAAAATTTGAGATTTTTTGATGCACTCTATGAAAAGTTACAGCATGTTGAATTTTTTTGTGGGATAAAAAAAGATGCCTATCCCAAACATTTTGGCCATCCCCTGTATATGAAAATACACGACACGGTCTGCATCCCGATTATGATTTATTTGGTCGCGATAGTAAGGGTAATGCACATACGTCAACGATCGTTCTGTATTAAACGCGTCACCGCAATGATCGTTTACACTACCGTGAAAACCGTTTTTCCCACGCGCTTCTGATTTTGCATTCAATATTCGCGTCCCCATCTTCCTACCGAGAAAACTGACCGACTCACGGAAATAGTCGCGCGTTTCCCACAATATTGAACTTAGAGTATACGGAGAATAAATTTTCAAGCTAAGATAGCTATTTTCGAATTATGTATTTTACTAAGAGTAGTTCCATGTGTTACCTGTGATCGACAGCCGTTGAGGTAGTTAAGCCAATTATTTTAAATTTGCTCAATAATTGTTGTGAACTACAATCACTTTTTTTAACATTTTTATCGCTTCAATATTAGGCCTACACCAGAACTACAAGATTAATTTGCAGATATTACAGACTCCAGGAGTCCTCATAAAAACGCATTGGCGTAATTATCCCAACTTCTTCTAGTATGTAAAGAAAATATACTCTTAATGATCTCACCCAGTTCCATGTCGTCGGATGACCGCAACCACTTAACTCCTTCAATTTTCTGCAATACGGTTTGCTACCAAGTGTACCAAGTGTGCATCCCTTTTTATCACTTCACGAGGAAGGAAAATGTGCACCTGCCCCAAACACATGTCACTCCACACTTATTCCTTCGAACAATGCAACGCGACCGAGATTTTCATCGAAACTGCCACAAACAGGCGTCAATTTTCGTTTTTTTCCGCCGAACAATGCAACCCGATCGAGATCCCCATCGCAACTGCCCCAAACACGCATCATTTTTTTAATTTTCCTTCGAACAAAGCCACCCGATTGCTGTCCCCATCGCAACTCAATTCAGGAAATTTGGTGTAACATAACAAAAAATCAGAGATGTTTTTGAATTATGATTTTTTGAATTTAAAAGTTAGTATTATAATATATGAATCTCTATACATAAAACAACAATTCAATAGCTTTCTAACATAAGAAAGGTTAAAATCGGCCAACATGATAGGATATTTTGAGAATTTTTTGTTTTCAAAAACTTTGATTTTTTGGACCACCCTATCTGAAAGTTGGTCACCCTAATAACGAAATAAAAAAATGGATCTAATTATTTTCGATGAACTACAAACCTATCAAGTTTCACCATAATCGGAGTTGCGCTGTATCGTTTTTTATGTAATATACAGCCATTACATAGAAAAACGATACAGTGTTGGTTGGTTATCTCTCCCGCATTTTTTGAATAATTAATTCAATTATTGGTCTAGGGGCATCTGGGGTAATATGCACTGTCGAGGCAAAACGCACCCCCTTGATTTTTCAGGAATTATCAGTTTTGTACCTTTGAAACCTTAACAGTCTTATAGAACGTCCTTATAAATGAGCACCTGGAAAATTTTACATATCTGCGTTACGTAATGAATGAGAAAAATGAATAAAATCGAAAGGCAGGTTTCTGATGTAATTTTCCCGATCGTTTGGCGAACGATTTGATGGCGAAAACCGACCAAATACCTTAAGCTGTTGTGTTTATTTAGTTGATTGCGGGCAATACTAAGCATAGGAAGAACAACTTAAACAGTATTGTACGTAAATTATATATTTTAAACAATTTTATTTTTGGCTATTGGTTGGGGCAATATGCACTCCATGTGTTGGGGCAAAACGCACCTTTAGAAAACAAGCTGTATTAATATCTATGAGCGCTCTGTAAGTAATCGCAAACAAAATTGAGCTATTATTCGTCTTCAAACCTCAGAAAACATGCATTTTCTCTAAGAAGGGAAAATATTTATAAACTCGACAGTGCATCTTGCCCCAATGTTGTGGTGCGTCTTGCCCCTTTGTTTGAGTGCATCCTGCCCCATTGTTGTAGTACATTTTACCCCGAGCATGGGTGCCTACTGCCCCGCATAAACATACGAAGCCGTAATATTGGTCTTTACAAAAAACGTTATTTTCAAAAGCTGCGCTATGTTAAGGCTGAAATTTTGTCCGATTTCGCTAAGAATGAAAGTATTAGCAATGAATGCATGCATTAAAACAATAAATTATTGCCCTTTAATATGCATTTGGACGCATCTTCCTTAACTGGTGCGTATTACCTCAGAATCCCCTAGTAGTTTCTACTGGAATACTCTCAAAGGTTTCACCGAGAATTCCTTTCGAGTCTGATCGGCATTAAGGTATAAAATGCAAAAAAGTGTGATTACAAGCGCTGCCCAGGGCGGAATTTCGAATCAAGTATCCCATCAACGAATAACATAGTCTCTCCAAGATTTCAGGATCCTGGTGTTTTACAATTTTTAAATTTGTATGTTTGCTAGTGCCGCCTAGTGGCAGAGTTTCGACATAAGTGTCCCTTTTTATGGAGGTCTATGTCATACTGATCAACTTTGCCGAAGACATTCGCTCATCCCTGTCTAGTAAGGGTCCATTTATTAGGAATTCGTTCAGTAAGAGTACTTGGTTCGTTACTGGATAGCCCGTGATCCAGTCAACAACTTTTTCGCAGACACCACCGATATCATCACATCATTGAGATACACACATATGTATACGTTTGTACTTCTGCATCCAGTCTGTATGTACACTAGCGCCACGTATCGGCTTGACTTTCTTGAGTTTAGATATTAAAGTCTAAGGGGGGTGAAGGTAATTTATTTCAGAATAAAAAACTACGATTTGTTATCTATCATATCAGTAAGCCTTCTGAAAGTTCGATAGACAGCATAAGATCAGTCGGGATATTCTAGGTCATCCGAGCTGAAAGTCTCTTTAATAGAGACAAATCAATCAATCAATAGGTCATCCAAACTATTCTTGAGTGTAGATCCCAAAGTCTACGGGTGTAACGGTAACTTCTTTTATTAAACAAAGCTTCTATTTGTAATATATCATGTCCAGTGAGTCTTTTGAAAATTCAATATACAGTATAAGATCAGTCGGGATATCATCTATTCTTGGGTTTAGATCCTAAAGTCTACGGGTGAAACGGTAACTTCATTCATTATACAAAGCTAGGATTTGTAATTTATCATGTCCAGTGAGTCTTCTGAAAGTTCAATAGACAGTATGAGATCAGTCGGTATAAACTAGGTTATCCATACCGTTCTTGAGATTACACTCTAAATTCTACGGGTGTAACGGTAGCTTCCTTCATTATTCAAAGCTACGATTTGTAATCTATCATGTCCAATAAATCTTCTGTATGTCCAATAGGCATCATAAGATCAGCTAGGACCATACAAACTATTATGATGTTTATTATATAGCATCTACAGCAATTGAAGTTTCGGTTTTGGCTATATCCCTTCCGTGACGAACCAACACAATTGTGCTGTTGAGCGGTAACAGTTTTGCATATTTTTTTCATCTGTTTAGACTTTGTTTTATATGATGTGAATTGTTCCACTAATTCAGCCATTACTTATACTTGTATGTGTGAAATAAACTTTTGTTTACGTTGCCTGTAAAATTTACCACAACAAGGTAAACAAAAAGTGGGCAAAAACGGTAAAACATGAAAAAGTTTTATCTGTCGCATATTATTTATTTCCGATTTATCTACGTAGTCAACGCTAGAAATCAAAAGATAAAGAATAGTTCTTTCAAATGAGTAAAAATAATAATGGGGCACGTTCGGTGTAGTACTAGATTTGTAGTAATGAGCTGAATTTTAGTATGGTGAGAAGGGCAATTCTCCGTTTCTGCAATGAAATGGTGCAAAAAGCGTGGGTATTATGATTCCTTACCTAATTTGATGCTGTTTGAGCAAAACTTTGGATAACTATGTTGTTCATGTTGCAAGAAATGGAGAAAATAACAACACTGTTACCCAAAGTTTTGCTCAAACAGCATTAAATTAGGCCAGGAATCATAATACCCACGCTTTTTGCACTATTTTATTGCAGAAACGGAGAATTGACCTTCTCACCATACTAAAATTCAGCTCATTACTACAAATCTAGTACTTCACCGATCTGTCCTATTACTTTTTTGGGAAATCTAAGAGTTCTGGAGAGCCAAAGTTGAGCAATTTGTATGGAGATTTCACTTTTTTGCGCTCCGTCACGAAAGGGATATAGAGTTATGTTGCATAATCTATTATACTTACTGGAGCTCACAGAATACAACCAAGGAGTACGACATAGCTAAATTATCAAAAAAAAATATTGTGTAACATTAGTATCTGTAACGAAATCGCCTCATGTCACAGTGGTTGTTTTTAACGACTAATCTTCATAACAGTAAGGAAGCCCATAATATCTCAAAAATATATAACAGCGCCAAGGTTGCGACCATTCATTTGCAAAGATTTACATTCATTTGCTATTATCTCAGTTCAGAAGCATGCTATTGAAAAACAATGTATGGATGAATTAAACCTTGTAGTTTTATCTGAAAGTTTGCCGAATAACATTGGGGTCGCAAACGTATACCAAAGTTGTGAGCGAGCTGTGAAGGCAACTCTCCACGCGGTGAATGTAAATTTCATTCACGCTGTGTAAAGATGCCTTCACAGCTCTCTCATGACTTTGGTATGCGTGTGCGACCCCAATTTTATTCGGCAAACTTTCAGATGAAACTACAAGGTTAAATTCATCCATACATTGCTTTTCGATAGCATGTTTCTGAACTGAGATAATAACAAATGAATGTAAATCTTTGCAAATGAATGGTCGCAACCTTGAACAACACCTATAGGTGTTATATTGTTCCTCTAATTGCTCTGGAAAGTACAGTGGATTACTGCACTACTTATGGTAGTGGCAAAAGTTATATGTAATCGCACGCGTAGACCTGAAACTATGGTCTCCGGAGTAGTGTTGTTGACCTGGAATATCTCAAAACTATCTTGAAATGACTCATGATGTGCCAGGACGATTACTACTGTGATTATCAAGACCTGAACTTCAGGATAGTCTGGACGACTCTCAATGTCCCAAAGATTCATAATTATATATAGTAGACTTCAGGTTGGTCCAGTCACCGTGATTAATTATGAAACGTTACTCAGTTTGTCAGATATGGCTGATGTTACGAGTGTAAACCTGATGTTACGGGAACAAGGGGTCATTGCCGATATCTATAAGCAGCTCACAACTCAGGGTGGGTGTGAATCAGCTGTAAGCTGAAATATTTATTCCAATTAGATTTAGTTTACATAAGTTTAACATTACTTACAAAAATCGGTTTCGGAACGTATTTTACGGTGAACTCCTTGTTCGCGTTGTTTTAATAATTCATCTGTGATTTTAGGTTAGAATAGAAAATACAAGCTAGCACTATTAATTGTAGAAACAACTTACGATCTGTGATTTCAACCTGTGATTAGAACACTTAGGTTTAAATAGTATAAGTTCGTTTTAACAAATTTTTAGTCTAAGTATTTAAATGATAATCGTTTGTGCGACTGCATTATTTCAATCATTTCACACTTCGCACTACATGACGAATGATATTTTTGCTCTGTCATTTCTATCGCTTGACATATAATCCTATTTGAAACGTTTCGATTGAAACGACTTTGTCGTTTGGTTGCTGACCAGTGCTGGCAGCAACACCTGAAGTTCTGAACTCAAAGATAGTTTGGCTGACTTGGAACATTCCCATAGTGTCTCTAAATGACATTTGGGATTTCAAGAGCTTCAGGGATGGATCTTAGCAGATTATGCTATGCTATTATTAATGGCGAAAACACGTAAAGTTTTTCCTGTAGATTTGAAGGACTTCATTATAGAACAGTTTGGATGAACCTCAATATCCCAAAGGTTTACAATAAACAAGTAGACGTCAGATTGGTCCAGTAACCCGGATAAATTTGCAATGTTACTCAGTATAGCAGATACGGCTGTTGTTAGAAAAGTAGACCTGAAGTATGAACTCCAAGGTAGTTTGACTGACCTAGAATATCCCTGTAGTGTCTCTTAATAACATTTGAAATTTCAAGAGCTTCGCGGATCGCAGCAGATTATGCAATGCTATTATTTATGGCGAAAACACATAAAGTTATTCTTGTAGATTTGAAGGACTTCATTATAAAACAGTTTGACCGATCCTGAATATCCCAAAGGTCTGCAAAGTAGACTTCAGATTGCTTCAGTAACTGCTGTTGATTATGCAACGTTACTCAGTATAACAGATATGGCTCTTGTTACGAGTGTAGACCTGAAATTCTGAGCTTCAAGGTAGTTTGGCTGACCTGGAATATCCCTATAGTGTCTATGAATGACATTGTAGATGTCAAGCACTTCACGGATCCCAGTACGTTACGCAATGCTATTATTTATGACGAAAATACATAAAATTATTTTTATAGATTTGAAGGACTTTACTATAGGGCAGTTTGGAACACCTACAACATCGCAGAATATAAAACACCTTTTGATATTCTTGGCAAAGGTTAAATGAATACATATAAACGTAACCCACATCCGAGTTCAGCTTTTAGATCAACAGGTATGTCAATTATTTCGTTTTTTTTTTTTTAAATTTCATGGTGTTAAGGATGTTCTAGGTTGTCAATGAAGTTCCAAATACAAATATGCCCATTTTTTCATGATAGCAGACTCAATTTGTAGCAACTTTGCCGAAGAGAGAATTCTGTTTTATCGAATGGGCGAATTTATACTGCCGTTTGTGTGTTTGGATCATATATGATCCCTCCGACTCCAAATGGTTAATAACGCCCTTATCTGAAGTGCAACTAAAAAGTTGTCTTCTAACAAAATGTTAATAATGTATGCCCTAAATCTCCAGGAAGGAGCGGATTTTTAGAGTTTGCTTTAAAGTGCCTTTTTCTTCAAAAGTTTAAAAAGTGTGCTTTCCCCAAACTGAAAAATTAAAGTTTTCATATAAAACTTCAAGTCAATTACGGACTAGCTAAGCGATTTTTCATTTTTTTTTTATTTTGCAGGGCTTCATAAGGTTTCATTTGCAACCATTTGTGACTATTCGGGATTGTGTACTCGGAATTTTGCAAAAATCGACACGGCCTGATGTGCAGTAAGTCTAAACTAAGCTAAGCTAAGTTGGATCTTCGAGGTGCATACATGCAGATAAGAGCTACCGGAGTCTTGCAAGTTCTTGGTTTTTAACACGAATAAGAGACTGCTGTTTAGTATTTCGAACGCAGCGTCAACATCCCAGAGAATTATGAATAGATTTGAAGAATGTTTATTGCAAAGGACCTCTCGAAAATGAGAACTATTCTCTGGCGAATGATAAAAAATTCGAAAATGTAAATTCACTAGCAAAAGCTGATTTTAGATGTGTGTATATTTTGAGACATATTCATTTAATGAATTGCTCGAGATAGCTTTTGTATCAACCAAATCTGTGGCGAACAACAACTTTGCAGGGTTGTTGTCTAGCATTTTCGCAATACGCTCTGTCCACTGTGATTTTCCGGCTTTGGCTACCTTCAGGATGCTGACGTCTCCAGCGAGCTGTTTCACTGTCACACACCGTTGGTTCTCCTGTACACCGCCAAAGATTATCCTTAGCAATGGCAAAGGTAAATTCATATACTATATGAACAGTATCATATCGTTGAACTGAATTCCTATAATGCGATTACGCAATATAATGAGATTCATCCCAATTAGCACATACGCAACGTGTGCCATCACAATGTGCACGGTGTGAAACAATCCCAGAGCTAGGTGAGAGTGCCGATGATTCACTATACGATCAATGACGTGCATCCTGAGCACGCGACGACGCCACCAGCAATAAGTACGATGACACAGAGAACGTATATTAATTTGAAACCGGGCGAAGTGATAATCGACTAAATTTAATCGACCCGTATTAGGCCAGTAGTACACAGGGTCAAATATTTGTCAAGGAAAGAACTCAAGAAACAACATCAGTTTGACACTAATGAAAATTCGATCGAGTCAAACAAGATGTTTGAGCATTGGTTTCTTTTTGGACAAATATTTGACCCTGTGTACTAGCAGCCTTATGCACATTGTTCGCACGCTGTCACCCATTTGATTCGATAATGAGCTGATTCAATTGACTTACCTATTTTGCCTAGTAACCGTCGGGCGACCTGCAACAGGTTCTGACACTGATAACGTACCCGCTTCTCTTCGAACAAATCGAAAGCCGTTAGCAGGTGTCCCAGTACGTATCTGCGAACGAAACGATATAATGTTCGGGTAAATATTGGTATACGATTCGGTCAATGCATCGGGTGGAGTGTTTGCGGTTTTGGGTCATTAGCTCTGTGCTGCAATCAATTAGCATAGCTGCACTGAACTTTCCCGGCAATGCCAATGAACGCCATTATTTTTATTTATCGTTGAACTAACAGAAATATGCGTATCACATAGCATCATAGCATAAGAGAGAACATCCAGGCTATAAATAGTGGACATCATGGATCATCGTCATGGTCATTGGCAGAAGAGGAAAATAGCTGACATTTTACAGACGTGATTTATGCCTAGTCACAAATAATAGGACATCACAATTTTTATTATCCGACACATAAAAAGGACAAATCTAGATTGAGTTTAAATAAGGGCGAAAGTAACATGAGAGAGTTCTCTTCATCGACTCTCTCTTCTGCAAGTTAAAGTGACAAGATGTAAGTATGGTTGAACTTTTTTATCATAAATCGCTTGTGATGCAATCTAGTGTCTAAGTGTAAAAAAGTTCGATTGAATTTGGATCTTGTCACTTTAATTTGCAGAAGAGAGAGTCGATGAAGAGAACTCTCTCATGTTACTTTCGCCCTTATTTAAACTCAATCTAGAAATAAAGCCTGACACGGCGGCGGGTGTAATCGTATTACATGACCTTTGCACGCTGCAAAAAGGATCTTTCAATTTTAACAAGTGAATATATCGAACATGATATGATCAGTTTTCAAATATGTACGTGTAATACTAACAAAATTTAAAGCACAGTATGTCTGAGATTTTCATCATGTTTTTGACGACGATAAACCCCCCTAGTTACTTTCCGTGAAAATCTTGAGAATATACTGAAAGAAAATAGAAACTAACTCTCACCTGAAAGTGTCATCGATGTAGAACTGGAACCTCGATCGGGACTCATTGTCGCCAGCGATGCACACGAACAAAGCAATTTGCTGCTGCAGAAGAGAGTTGCTGCTCCTACTGCTACCGTTGTTGCTGCAATTTGCACTATTACAATGCTGCTGTGTGGCCATACTGCCCCCGTCGAACGACGCCGTCGAGGATGTCGACGAGGTGGATATCTGCGTCTGAAGTTTACTGACTCGGGGGCTTTTAATATCATAGATAAGAGTATTGTACTTGTTGCCTACCACCTGAAAGGAGAAAGGACAAAAGGTGTGCAAGATTATATCTAGGACGATTAAAACTTACTCTACGACGGCAGCTGTTCGCACGTCAGACGGTGACGACGACATAAAGCATGGATATTGCACCTGTTTAAGCCAAGCCGTGTAGGGGGGAACGAGAAGTGCGAAGATAAACTTTATAATGTGATTTGGTCCACACCGAGGTAGAAAGAAGCTCAGTTAGCTTCAATTCACACTTCTACGTTGTTTGCCAAATCAGGCACCAGAAAGCGTGATAGGTATCACGCAGTTGGCTCCATTTATGACGACTTTTAGCAAATTGCACATTCGTCGGTCTTCGTCCAATGCGTAAGAGAGGGTGTTGTTGTTAGGTAAAGTTGTGAAATTTTCGAAGATTTCTGAATGAATGTTGCCATGTGAATCAGTAGTGTGAATATGTTTCAACCAAAAAATAATGAACTGAATTACACATAGGGTATGAGCAATTCATAATCCTATGATTACTACCTATGTGTCAAATGAAAGGGTTTCAATTCATATTTTGTAGGAAAAATGCAGAAAACAAGCTTATACTTGATTTTTGCATTAACCCTTTGGAACCGAAGGGGTCACATATGACCCCAACATAGAAACGGCTGTATAAATTCACAATGCAATAAAACTGAATACTGTCGTCGGCAAAGTTGTTGCAAATTGAGTCCTCTATTGAAGAAAAATGAGAATATTTGTATTTGAGACTTGACTAACAACCTAGAACATCCTGAACACCATTAAGTTTGGAGAAACGAAGTAATTGACATACCAGTTGTTCTAAAAGCTGAATTTGGATATGGGTTACGTTCATATGTATTCATTCAACTTTCGTCAAGAATATCAAAAGGTGTTTTATATTTTGGGATGTTTTAGGTGTTCCAATAATCCAAACTGTCCTGTAGTAAAGTCCTTCAAATCTACAAGAATAATTGTATGTGTATGTTCATTGTCCATTAATAATAGCATAGCATAATCTACTGGGCTCCGTGAAGCTCTTGAAATCTCAAATGTCATTTAGAAACACTTATGGGATATTCCAGGTCAGTCAAACTACCTTGGAGTTCAGAATTTCAGGTCTACACTTGTAACACGCGGTACCGGCCGGAAACTATGAGCAACCTTAGGGAAGATCGGGTAACCAACCCCGGTGGGAACTTTGGTCGAAGGCTGACAGGGAAAGGGGGGGGGGCTTGCTTCGCCAAACCTGAGTGTCTGTTCTACAGGAGGAGCGGCTCACAACAGCGTCTGATCCTCATGTCAGGGGCTGCTGATCTACGTCCGAGTGCCAGGGAAGGACTCTAAGCTCAACTGTGCACTATGGTCCTTCGGAAAGTAGGGGGTTGGTGTCAGGCCCTACGAGCCAGCCGTAAAAACCCATTGTAACGGAAAATCAGCAACAGAATAATAAGAACCGAGACCAACGGCAACGACCCCAGCGAACAAAAAGGACTTGCGATTGGAAACTCGGTACGTGGAACTGCCGATCTCTCAACTTCATTGGGAGCACCCGCATACTCGCCGATCTACTGAAGGACCACGAGTTCAGCATCGTAGCGCTGCAGGAGGTGTGTTGGACAGGATCCATGGTGCGAACGTTTACTGCAGTGATCCTCAGCCTAACTGTCTTTGCGGGCCAAAAATGAATTTTAAATAGAGAATGCGGGCCGCAAATCGTTCAAGAGTTTATTTTCAACTATTTTCAAGATTCAACACAAAATCCAATTGTCGATTTTTTGAAAATATTGTACAAGGAACAAGATCTAAACAACATTTCTGTGTTTTTTTTATGCAGCTTAGGGATTTCCTGATAAGTATATCGAATCCTTTATTTAAAACAATTTTGGAACTGTGAGGTTTTTTGAAACTTCGTGAATTTTGAGAATTTTCAGAATTATTTGTAGGATTTTCAGGGTTCTCGGAAGAAATTCACATAAACTGCCTGGAGATACTATTGTAGAATTCCTTGATGATTTTTTATGTTTATCTTGTGTAATTTCTTAGAGAGCCAATGAAGAAAAACCTGCAAACATGATTTTCTGAACAATGTGTGTAAGTATTTGTAGCCTATATAGAATATATATTTTAAGAAGAATTTCCAAAAGTATTGCTAGGCGAATGAAGAGAATCTTACCCAATCTTGCCCAGGCAAAAATTGTAAAATGGTTTTGAATAGTCTCCTGATAGAAGTGATGAAATTTTAAGTTATATCTATTACAAGGATTTTTTTAGCTGATAAAAAACAAAATGGTATTTTAACTTTATTTTCTACACTGAACTACAACTTTATTACTACACTGAAGTTTTTTTTTTTACGACGGTAATGGTCCCGCGTAAAAAAAAAACCGCGTAAAAAAACCGCGATATTTCAAGACCCGTCGTAAAAAAAACCGCGTTATTTCAAAAAACGTCGTAAAAAAAGTCAAGTCACGTTAGATGTGGTGCTGACTATTTTACGCGTATTTTTGAAAAAACGCGGATTTTTTTACGACGGTTTTTGAAATAACGCGGTTTTTTTTTACGACGGGTCTTGAAATAACGCGGTTTTTTTTAGGACGGACCGCGTAAAAAAAACCGCGTAAAAAAAACCGCGTAAAAAAAAGCTTCAGTGTACTGACAAGCTCTGCCACAACTCCAAAATCCATGGAAGAGAATCTGTAAAATTTATCCTAAACTCATTATTCAAGCGAAACACACAGTTTTGAATGTTTTTGGAACAAAATTCGAAAAATTAGTATTTTACTGTATGTAAAACTTTCAAAAATCTTATTTCTTTTGAAAAACTCTCCATGATCAGTAGTTAATATTCACTCTCATGAAAGTTTTAAAATATATTGAAATTTCAGATTTTCATTATGGAATCTATGAGTGGGCCACTTCCTAATACATTTCAAAATCAGCTTGCGGGCCGCACAAAACCTGGTCGAGGGCCGCATGCGGCCCGCGGGCCGCAATTTGGTGACCACTGAGAGGTAATCATACCATCTACCAGAGCTGCGGCAACACACGCGAGCTGGGAACTGCTTTCATCGTGATGGGTGATATGCAGAGGCGCGTGATCGGTTGGTGGCCGATCGACGAAAGAATGTGCAGGTTGAGGATCAAGGGCCGATTCTTCAACTTCAGCATAATAAACGTGCACAGCCCACACTCCGGAAGCACTGATGATGACAGGACGCATTTTACGCGCAGCTCGATCGCGAGTACGATCGCTGCCCAAACCACGACGTCAAGATCATCATAGGAGATTTGAACGCTCAGGTAGGCCAGGAGGAGGAATTCAGACCGACGATTGGTAAGTTCAGCGCCCACCAGCAGACGAAAGAAAACGGCCTACGACTCATTGATTTCGCCGCCTCCAAAAATATGGCCATACGTAGCACCTATTTCCAACACAGCCTCCCTTATCGTTACACCTGGAGATTACCACAGCAGACAGAATCTCAAAATACACCACGTTCTGATTAACGGCCGGCACTTCTCCGACAATAGGGACGTCAGGACCTATCGTGGTGCCAACATCGACTTCGACCACTATCTGGTGATGGTCAAACAGCGCCCAAAACTCTCCGTCATCAACAATGTACGATACCGACGACCGCCACGGTACAACCTAGAGACTGAAACAACCGGATGTTGCCTCAACATACGTCCAGAATCTCGAGGCCGCGTTGCCAGACGAGGGCGAGCTCGATGAGGCCCCTATAGAGGACTGCTGGAGTACAGTGAAAGCAGCCATCAACGACGCAGCCGAGAGCACCATCGGGTACGTGGAACGGAATCGATGGAACGAATGGTTTGACGAAGAGTGCAGAACGATTTTGGAGGAGAAGAACGCAGCGAGGGCGGTAATGCTGCGGCAAGGGACTCGACAGAATGTGGAACGTTATAAACAGAAACGGAAACAGCAGACCCGCCTCTTTCGGGAGAAAAAGCGCCGCCTGGAAGAAGCGGAGTGTGAAGAAATGGAACTGCTGTGCCGTTCCCAAAAAACACGAAAGTTTTATCAGAAGCTCAACGCATCCCGCAACGGCTTCGTGCCGTGAGCCGAAATGTGCAGGGATAAAGACGGAGACCTCCTGACGGACGGACGTGAGGTGATCGAAAGGTAAAAGCAGCACTTCGATCAGCACCTGAACGGCGTGGAGAACGTAGGCACGGGAGCCCACGGCAACGGAGGGAACAACGACGCCAGTGCAGCGGACGACGGAAATGAACCAACTCCCACGCTGAGGGAAGTTAAGGATGCCATTCACCAGCTCAAAACCAACAAAGCAGCTGGTAAGGATGGTATCGCAGCTAAACTCATCAAGATGGGCCCAGAACAGTTGGCCGCCTGTCTGCATCGGCTCATAGTCAGGATCTGGGAAACCGAACAGCTACCGGAGGAGTGGAAGGAAGGGGTAATATGCCCCATTCACAAGAAAGGCGACCATTTGGAATGTGAGAACTTCAGGGCGATCACTATTTTGAATGCTGCCTACAAAGTGCTATCCCAGATCATCTTCCGTCGTCTGTCACCTAAAACGAATGAGTTCGTGGGAAGTTATCAAGCCGGTTTCATCGACGGCCGGTCGACAACGGACCAGATCTTCACCGTAAGGCAAATCCTCCAGAAGTGCCACAAATACCAGGTCCCAACGCATCACCTGTTCATCGACTTCAAGGCAGCATACGACAGTATCGACCGTGCACGAAGCCGTTGCGGGATGCGTTGAGCTTCTTATATAACTTCCGTGTTTCTTGTTAACGGCACAGCAGTTCCATTTCTTCATACTCCGCTTCTTCCAGGCGGCGCACAGTGGGAAAAATCGACACAAAAAACGGATCTTTTAACGCCGCTGGTTTCGGTACGTGAAGTTAACCATTTCTGACGTAAAAAAATACAAGAAATCGATTGGTGCTAAATTCATTCACCGCACGGCACGGGAAGTGGTTCATTTTGCCCTATTTTCCCCTTTTTTCATACAAAAAGAGAATCAAAATGTACTTCTAAACAGCTGACGCGACTGTAGATCATTGAAAATAGCTGCAGGTGTAATTAGAGGTTAATAGAAACCATAAACATACATGAATGATCCTTTTAAATGCTTATTTTGCCCCATATGCCCCCACAACTATCGGATATTCACAATTTTCCTAATTATGAATGGATTTTTAATGTTACTGACTTGAAGTTGATTTGTTTGGCATAAACAACAAGCGCTAGAGCTTTTATCACCAGAATCATCTTCGGGGGTTGTCCAATTTGCCCCATTTTGCCCTATTTTCATGAAAAATGAGATTTAAAATGTATTTATGAAAGACATATATTGCTATGGAACGTTGAAATTAGTTTTAGGTGCAATTGGAAACTAACAGTTATCATGCGCATATAAGAAATATCTTTTCCCTATTTTACCCTACATTCCCCTAAAACTGCTGGATAATAACATATTTTGTATGGTTTTGTAATGTTGCTGGATGCAAAACATGAAGCCCTGGATCATTTTTGATGTATACAACTGCGGTTTATCGATTAATACTACAATCATTCTCGGAATGATATAAATAGCTGTCCATTTCACCCCAATTCGCCCTGATTTTTGTCATGTAATGAACAAATCAATTTGCCCTGATTTTTTGTCAAGTAATGAATAAATAAATTTCCCTTATTAGCATTGGTACTGAAACCAATGTTATCAAAAAGACATATTTGTATATGACTTTTTCTATAAGTTCAGCTTTTGATGGGGAATTAAGGGCATAATAAGCTTTTTAGAAAATATGTCAAATATGCGCTAAACTAACTAAATAGGGCGTCTCAAAGCATCAAATTATTTATATTTAAGATGCCCCATTTAATCAGTTGCGTGCATATTTGCCACAAATTAAGATAAAGGTTAATGTTTATTACACCCTTCATTCCCCACCAGAGTCATATGTTTTAACTGTCCTTTCGATTCCGATTATTAACCAACTTTTGTTGGTTATTACAGTAACAAAAGTCCATCAATTCGGACATAAGCAAATGGGGGAAATCGATTCATTCATGAGGCGACAACAAATCAGGGCAAATTGGGGTAAAATGGACAGCTATTTGTACCCTCCCGTGGATGATTCTGAAGCTTATCGATAAACCGTATTTGTACATATAAAAAATGATCTGGGACTTCATGTATTGCAACCAGTGACATTACAAAATAATAGAAAAATGTTATCATCCAGCAATTTTAGGGGCATGTAAGGCAAAATAGGGAAAATATATTTCATTTATGCGCATGATAGCTGTTAGCTTCCAATTGCAACTAAAACTAATTTCAACGTTCCATTACAGTATCTGTTTCTTATAAATACATTTTAAATCTCATTTTTCTATGATAATAGGGCACAATGGGGCAAATTGGACAACTCCCGAAGATGATTCTGGTAATAACAGATCTAGCGCTTTTTGTTAATGCAACAAAAATGAAATTCAAATCAGTAACATTAAAAATCCATCCATAATCATGTAAAATTCAGAATTTCCAGCAGGTGTTGGGGCATATGGGGCAAAATAAGCATTTAAAAGGATCATTCATGTATGTTTATGATTTCTATTAACCTCTAATTACACCTGCAGCTATTTTCAATGATCTACAGTCGCGTCAGCTGTTTAGAAGTACATTTTGATTCTCTTTTTGTATGAAAAAAAGGGGAAAATAGGGCAAAATGGACCACTTCCCGTGCCGTGCGGTGAATGAATTTAGCACCAATCGATTTTTCGTAATTTTTTACGTCAGAAATGGTCAGCTTCACGTACCGAGACCAGCGGCGTTAAAAGATCCGTTTTTTCGGTCGATTTTTCCCACTGTGCGGCGCTTTTTCTCCCGGAAGAGACGGGTCTGCTGTTTCCGCTTCTGATTATATCGTTCCACGTTCTGTCGGGTCCCTTGCCGCAGCATTACCGCCTTCGCTGCGTTCAAATACGTGAACTTCTGTGAAACTCAGGATATTCGTGGCCAAAGCTGGATTTTGCGGATTTCATGACTTCATGACGCGAAATGGCGATTTTTAAGTGTCCCTAGAAATAGGTGTCACTCATACTCATACTTGTTTAAACTTGGAGTCTATAATTTATTAATATGTAAGTATTACAGTGTTTCAATTTCCCTGTCTTCAGCAAACTTGCTCAAAATTGATAGATCTACAACTTTCCCGAAGAATGTATATAGTTATTCTTGCAAATAAAAAGTTTGGTTTCCAATTTCTTTGAAAATATGGCCCACCCTAATTTTCATGCACATTGGAAAGAGGGCCTTATTTTTAGGGACAACTTTGTAGAAGACCATATATGTCTAAAAACTCATTTGAAGGTGCTGAATGCATCTTTCATCGTAAATCTAGTTTGTGGACTACTGTGCAATGCCATCATATTGGGACATTTTCCCACTTTTATTGTAAATACACAGTAATGCTTGCTTTATATACACGTATTTATGGATGCATTACGGCGTGTGTGGTTACTTGGGTAGGATTCTCCCGTACGTTTAAAGTACATGCAAAATATGTAGAGCAAATCTCATGCATACCAGCACGTATGCCACAACGAGGGCACCGCAACGAATGAGACGAGTTTAGCCATGCAGAAAAATGCAGATGGAACATTGAACTTTGACTGCGTTTTCTTTTGACGTAATAAATGCGAAAAATTATACAATCTACAATCGTTCACAGCAGACAAGCGAAAATAAGTTCAAGTTTGCTAGTATATAACAATCTTTAATCTACAGCCACCGGGAGTCTACAGTGAAATGACGGTGCCTTTACTCAACAATAAAGTAAAAGAATGAGATGGCATAATGTACGAACCAACGTTCCCTAAAAGACGACTGCAGGTCTCCCTGTCCTGAAAATTTTAGCTCAAAGGCAAGCTAGAAGAAGAGCAGTAGGACATTTCCCACATACCTACACAAATACCAACCAGGTTGGAAACGGCCACCCATGCCGTGTGCGGTATTATCCTCACCGAACATTTTCCAAACGACTGGTTTCATTGATGGTTTGCCATTAAACGGGATAAATCGAGAGGAGAGCAGAAATAAAAGATTATGGCCAACCCCATTGTAGAATGATAAGAGGATTTCCGGGTGGTTGTGTTCTGATTGCATGCGAGACGAGCGAGCACAACCGCCCGGTAAACTGCGGCTTCTCGGTACGATTTTCCCAGTCAACCGAACGGAACGGCGATATTGGCCTGTTGGTGGTACTTTGTGCAATTTATGCTCGACACGAAATTATCGATTCTCTTTTTTGAGGTTCGAATGTTCCAATTAATAGATGGTTGATAAAAAAACAAAACCAGTTAACACATGATCGTATATGATGTTGGATAGCATGAAAAAGTGGAGGCGATATTAGTATACTTTGTATGTGACTGAATGGAAGCACGCATACGGCCTCCGCTCCAAATTATTCAACTACAATATAATATGCGAATTTATGTTAAGTACATAAAACACAAACATTTTGATAATTCTTGCCCCTCTTTTCACGTAGAATTTATACCGTGATTTCCGAACTAAGGCCGAGCCTACTTCTCACCAAGCCCGTGCACAAGAGGGGAGGGTAGTTTGGTTATTAAACGCTCCCCATTACCGACACTCCATACACTAGCCGCCCCTCCGCCTTTTTTCGAAATTGGGATAAAGCCATGCCGCCACTTCAGTGCACGGACCCTAATGCTGTTCGGACATCGACTGTTGTCATAATTACAACACCTCAAAATCTTATTTAGAAAATTAACCAGAAATATAATAATATCGTACTTGCTACTAAAGTTTTGTTTGTTTGTTTATTAACGACTCTTTACACAACTGTACATTCGTATCGCATTGCTACTAATACCTCATTTAAAATGTATGAAAGAAAACGTGACTCGTTTTAAACGCTGCCGTTTATTATCAATTTTCCAGCTTATTGACATAACTAAAACATCACATTTCATCTGCATTACGTTTTCTTTGATCTCAGATCAATGAATACAGTGCTGCCCTCCATCTCCTCCCCATCAGGGAGATGCCGTTGATTGCATACTAAATAGCACCCTAGCGGAATCGATTTTGAATACGTATGCAAGTATTTAGGAACATGAGTAGAGTACGTTCAGTACCTAGGGTAAGGTGGGGTAAACTAGCATTTTTTAAACTTTCTTCGTTTTCAATGATATAGGGAATTGTTTCAAGAAAACTTAAAAGGTTAACAGCAACTAACTTTGGCAGTGCAATCACTTTTTGAAACTAATGCATGGTCAACGTTTTCAGCGGTTTCAATACGGAAACACGGATGTCCATATTGCTAAATGCCATCTGCCATGGCCCTCGGGAAGAAGCCTTTTAACTTGGTTAGCTTAGGCATCAACAACCAAGCGCCTCCTTGTATTTCTCAATTACACTAAATTCTGTTTTTACGCGATTTTTTGTTCCGCGTAAAAAAAAGTTTTCAAAACTTTTTTTATCGGATCATCCTAAAATTTTGACAGGGTATCAAGGATGATAAGAGAGATCTCTGGTAGAAATTTGAGCCCCGTCGGAAGTAAATAGCGACCAGGAGAGAAGAATCTTTCCAAAAGCACATCGCGTAATTTCGAGAAAATCGTGTAAAAAAATCGTGTAAAATAAAACCGCGTAAAAAAAGATCGTGTAAAAAAAGAATTTTTGCAATTACGTTGCTTATTACCCTACTTTTCACTCGCGGTTGCAACGATAAAACGGCCTACTTTTCTCCACTAAAGCAAAGGTGCCGAAAAGTACTACTTTTCGGCACTCTTAAGAGTGCTGAAAAGTAGCACTTTTCGGCACTTTTGCCATCACATACATTTTGCCCACTACCGCGATATCCGTAGATAAACCTGTTGCTCCTACATTCAATTAGCAGCTCGAATCCAAATCAGGACTATTAACGATTCGATTCGGACCGTCGATCAGGTGCAGAAGCAGCAGCTGAAGCTACTTTTGCTCCTTCTTATGTTGCTGATTGACGACGACGGAGCTTGAAAATGTGTGGCACCTTCAACACCATAGCCTACCTGATCGAACAAAAAACTGCGCCGGTGCGCATGGATGCTCCCACGTGGTACCTCTTGATTTCATGTATGTGTAGCTATATAGATTATCCGGAGCGAGTATTTTTCGTAATTGCAAAAAATGTTGTATGCAACGCGTTGCAAAACTCGATTTTTTCAGCACTCGTCGTATTTATCCAACTCGGCAAGCCTCGTTGGATAAATGTACAACTCGTGCTGAAAAAATCATCATTTTGCAACTTGTTGCATAAATAACTATTAGTGTACCTTGATAAAACATAAGCATATTTGATAACAAAAGTGTAGCAAAATCGCGTACATGCAAGAAAAACCGAAAGTTGTCAATGTACATTGAAATCTGAAAAGAATTTTCTTGAATGCTATTATGTGTTGTGCCATTTTAAATAATGTTCCCATACTCCGGATGATACCACAGCTGCAAGCAGTAGGTCGGTCGTCGGTCGGTGTGGCACACGCGACACAGTTTAATGTTCAACCAGTCATCAACCGTCAAGCGGTTGTGTGGTGGTGGTCCATACATCTATGTAGGTACATATAGTACACTAAGCAATCAAACCTCATTCTGGTTGCTACACTCACAGGAGGTGGACCACCTGCGGAGACGAACAAAGTGGCACTATTAGATGAAGTAATTTGAGCAGTTGGTGACGAAAATGCCATTGGCATTTAGCAAAATTTACCCATAAGTATTTTATTTGGCAATAATAGTCATAAACCCTCCAACGCCCATAAAAGAACCATGTTGGATTTGTTCCAACGGGAATTTCCAAAATTATAATCCTCCGGAACGGAAATGAAAACACGTGATCCGTTGTGTTTGGGAAGGATATAATTTTCCTATGGGAGGACATTTAGATTCATTTTATATTATAATTGTGTTTGATTTAATGAATATTTACATATCGCGCACATGCTACATGGAGATTGTAGGGAGAACCCCTGTTTTTATGTGATCACTAGGGGAGACTGGGGAGACTTGATCCCTTTTTCTTAATTTGCCTGTAACTTAAAGAAAACATACAAAACTAGATCCATTTTTCCTACAGAATAGCAGGTAAACATCTATTGCAAGTTTATACAAAACAGAAGGACTTTAAATTATTGTTAAAGTTTTCAAAACTGTGTTTTTATGGAGGCATGTCTTATGATGTATTTTTCAAAAATGGGTCAAAATTGATCCCCTTTTGAGCACATGATTAATTTAAAGGGAAAATAACTCCAAAAGCTTCCTATTCATTTTCTTTTCAAGTTTTCTTGCATTTTTGATGCATACGGTGTATTTGGAATTATAAGATTTCCTTAAATTGTTAAGGATATGCCGTATCTTGAAAATGGGGAGACTTGATCCCCCTTTTCATGGTTTGTACTAAAATAATAATTATCTGACACGTTTTATCATTGAATATACCAGAATTCCGAGTAAATAGAGGCTTCGAAATTGAATTTTATTTTTCACATGTATAATGTGTGTGTAATTCTCGAGGGATCAAGTCTCCCCATGTCACTGTTGTATACACTAAGCTACATTAATTGAAATATTTATATAACAGCCTTATTTGAATAAATACGTTTGATAGTACTTTATTTATACTATGTGCGGTGAAATTTTGACACGATTTGGTTCAATTTTTACAAAGTTATTGAGATTTTTCGGAATCGCCTAAAAGATTTCTGAAAGACTGAAAACAAACCATCAGCCATTAAAAAATAATGCAATACACAATTAAAATCAATTGTAGCCAAAATATTGTCGCCTGTCCAGATGTCGTTTTGGAAAAAATATGCTGGAAGAAAACTGTTTTTGATTCCGAGAAAATATGGGGGGAACAAGTCTCCCCAGGGATCAAGTCTCCTCAGTCTCCCCTATATATGCCCTTAGCATCAAATAGGTTCTAACAAATCAGTTTACTTACGTTTAGTCCCTTTTTCTGTTAAATGTCAGTCAAGTCTCCACCTAATTGTCGATTTAGTCGGAAGTCCTAAAGTTGGTCACAAGGTTATTTTGATATTCTGCTCGTAATATATCGAATGCCATCTCTTACCGATTTCAGTAGCTATTGTTCTAAAACAGATGCTATTACAATATGGACCGATTCATTGATCTTAGTCCGGTTCAATGTAAATCTGACCTGGATTATTCACAAATTTACGATAGCTAATATTCATAATTTTAAGTCAAAAATCCTCACCTAGTCAGCTTGTATATATTAAGAATAACTTTAATATTTTAATTCACTAGGTTTAAGTTCATTTCATGTACTATTTCATTTAGATTTAAGCAAATGTATTTGGAATTACTATACTTTGCATGCTTTCTAATTTCTTTTGCAGGTGAATACCTGTCACTCCTCTGTCACTCGCACTGTCAGGCTGCTAATACTGTAGAGATCTAATGGTGACAGACATGCGCGCTGGCCTAATGGGGTATGCCAACAAACTATAAGAGATAATAGATTTTTTCTAGTAGGAGGTTAATCGTACGAAACAAATGTATACCTTCATTAAAACCAAGGATGGGAACACTCACTTGCAAAGAGTTACACTCACTTGCAGTTTTCTCAGCTCAGAAGCGTGCAATAAAGAAATGATGTATGGACGGCTTTTGCTTTGTGGTTTGGTCTAAAACTTTTCCGAATAGGGTAGGGGCACACACATACCAAAGTCGTGAGGGAGCTGCGAAGGCAACTCTCCACCAGGTGAATGTAAACACAGCCCTGTCACGACTTTGAGATGCGTGTGCGACCCCTACTCTATTCGGCAAAGTTTTAGACCAAACCACAAGGCAAATGTCGTCCATACATTGTTTCGTGACTAGGCGCTGTCCATAAACTACGTAGACTCATTTTTGGTAATCTCAGACTCCGCTCCCCCCTCGACTTTTGTTCATACAAAATTTTCGAAATTTGTATGGAGCGTAGACTTTGGCCAGACCCCCCGTACCCCCTAAGAGTCTACGTAGTTTATGGACAGGCCCTTACATGCTTCTGAGCTGAGAAAATAGCAAGTGAGTGTAACTCTTTGCAAGTGAGTGTTGCCATCCCTGATTAACACACGAAGTCAAATGAAGCGAAAAAAGAATAAATAAAATAAATAAATAAATTTCACCGAACCGTTTTGAAAACTAACAAAGTCTTTGTCAGATGAAAGATGCTTCTTGCTTCCATAAATTGTACAAATTATAACTAATAATATTCATGGATTAGCGAGCGATTCAACAAAATCGTTGATTTTTACTTCCATCGTTTTCAAATTACAGGTCGGATTCGATTATCCGGAGTCGGGTTTTGGTGCTTCGCAAAATAATATCTCGTTAATACAGATAAAAAAAATAATATCTCGCAAACGGAATGCTGTGAGAAGCTGAAATTTTGACTGATCACTAATCAAAGTTGGCTTGACTAAATGTCAAAATTTCAACTTTGTAGAGCGTTCCGTTCCCCAGATATATGATTGAGAAGCATGGGAACCCGACTCTGGATAATCGAGTCCGACCTGTATATCAAATTTATAGTTTTATTCTTGGTTCTGTCACATTCGCCCGAAAACCATTCGCCCGAATTCCAAATGCCCGAATGACAAACGCACGAATGTAACAAACGCCCGAAAGTCATTCGCCCGAATAGACCATTCGCCCGAAAAGACCATTCGCCCGAAAGACCATTCACCCGAAAAGACCATTCACCCGAAAGACCATTCGCCCGAAAACCATAATAATCTTGGAAATACTTTTCTGAAATAAATTTAGGCGTCGTACACGCATATTGCTTTCTTTGAACACAGTCTGATATAAGACTTATACTGTTAAAAACATTTTCAGCAATATACTGCCCCCACTCGCAAAACAGTCCCATATGCATAGGAAACCCAGCAAAGATGGGACTGTTATGCGAGTGGGGGCAGTATAGCTGTGAAAACATTCATTGAAATTGTCCCTTCTTTTGTTAATAGGCTTTTCTTTCTAGTTCTACCTTCAAGGAAATTAAATACAATTTGATGTATTTTTTTTACCACAAATTTTCTCTTCTTTCAGTCATGGACTGTTCTTTTAATTTGTTATTTTATGGGGAACCTTGACGCTAAAACAATTTTTGGATTCAAAACATGGTTTCAAAAGAACAGCTTATTCAAATAAGAATGCTGCATTCTCTCGATTTTGATGTTTTTTTCTGCTCCCGTTAGCTCACACGTTTTAATTTATATGAACTATTGTTCATTTTAACGATACGTAGTTATTCCGAGCAGATCAATCGTGAATACTATTAAGTTAAAAGTGTTGGCTACTTTGTGCTGAAGTTATCCTCCCGATCAACAATGCTATAACAATTAATGACCAATTATGTAATATTTTCACAAGAAATTGGGCCTTCTTCAAAACATAGGCCGTTCTTTCAAACTAAGCTTATATCGTTATTATTGGCGCTAGTCCAGCTGTTCTTGCGATTGGTCGGATACTAAGTATACCGTGCGTCTGTCCTTAAACTTCCATCATGGCAAACTAGGAAAAAAAACTTGTTCAAAGAAATTGCATGGAATCGGCGGATGGCTTTCGGGTGAATGGTCTTTTCGGGCGAATGGTCTTTTCGGGCGAATGGTCAATTCGGGCGATTGGAATTCGGGCGTTTGTCATTCGGGCGTTTGTGATTCGGGCGAATGGTATTCGGGCGAATGTGACAGAATCCAGGGCCGAATTGCATTATTTTGCATTTTACAAAACACACAATTTCCCGTTTTCAGCTCTTCTCCTCCCTAATGTCACGCGTTTTGCATGAAACTTTCAAAATTTTTGTATGGGTCGTCACATTTTGATGAACTCTTATTATCACCTAATGAAGTAGTTTATCTGCACTTCCACAGTTATTGATCAAGAGCTTTCTCTTCCAATGGCCATTTTGTATATGTATATCGCCAGGCACGAAGATGCCCAAGGAAGTCAAGGAGGAATTTCTGTTTCTTCCTGGAATTTACGAAGAAACTCTGTGAACAGTTTCTGATTGAATTCTTGGGTAAATATTTGATTCAATACTTGGATCCATGAAGGTATTCTTAAGAGATCCTTAAATAAATTATTACGAGAGATTTTTGAAAAAAAAAACTATATAGTTGCAAATTAACGAGAAAGATTCCTTGTGCGAATTCTTGGGAGAATCCTTGAAGGAATTCCTGTTGGATTCGTTGGAGAAATAGGTTAAAAATTCCTTAAAGAAATCCTTGATGGAATCTCTGAAGGATTTCTTAAGGGAAAAATATATATTGAATTCTTAAGAGGAACGGAATAATTTTTGTTCAAAATCTTGAGGCATTCCTGAAGAAATCATTGGAGATTTTTTTCGAAGAATTTCAGAAAGAATCCCTGAAAAAAAGTTGAGAAGGAAATATTGAAGGTTTTCTTAGAGGACTACCCGGAAGAATACGTGGAAGAATTTTGAGAAATATCTGCAGGAATCCTTGGAAAATTTTCATATTGGACGGAGTTATGAAAGAATCCTTGTACGAAATGAATCTGAAGAAATCCATGGAGATATTGCTGAAGAAATCTCAAACCATAATTTCTGGAGAAACTCCAACAGAAATCTTTTTAAGGACTCTTGAAGATTTATTTTTTGGATATTTGTCTGAAAGATAATCAGTGGGAGATTTACTAGGAATCGTTGCGAAAACTCTTTGAGACATTTCTGAAAAAAAAACTTCTAGTGAAATCTCTAGAAGAACTACCAGGAACCCTAAAGTACTTCATTGCCATAAATAATAAATATGGTCAACCTTTAAGATACGCGCAAAATCCTATATTTAATTCGCCACGTAGCAGTTTATTTACATACAACATTTTCCACAACTTGAGAGCCAAGGACTTCTCCACAACTTCGCTGAAGATCCGAACTTTCTAGAACACCAGAATAATGGAAAACCTCTACATAAAATGCACACATGCATCACGCAGTAGTGAAATTTCGTACCAAATTGTGACTACGGATGAGGATTAGGACTTCCTTCGAAGATTTTTCCTTGTTATCATATCTGCTTATTTCTAACGCAAAATACAAAAATAACAAACAAAACAAACAGCGCATCAATCCTTCGTGTTGAGTAGGATGAAATTGGAAGCACCCAGCTGAACATTCCATTTGTCTAGCTAGTTAGTTATATAATAAACTAAACATTTTCTCTTCCTAGTTCCGTGTTCTGGGTATGTTTCCGAAAGCTCGTTTAAAATAAAATCCTCACGTTTCCATTTGCAAAACCCAACCTACCTATAGCACACCCAAAATCTGCCAGCGGCTACACAATAATGGCTCCAAGCCAACCCGACCCTAGTTAGATTATTTCACTTTTCTTGTAATGGGCATAACCCTGGCTCAGACCAAACCGAAAACAAGATGAAAATTCGTCGACATGAAGAAAACTTGCTTCCAGGAGCGGCTGGCACGAGCACACCTGTGTGCTGCTGACTAAATGAATATTTGATCGATTGAAAATCCCTGCTCGGCTTACGCTCGAACGGAGCCATCATCCAAAGTACCTAACCGAATGCAGAACGGCGCTCTTGCTCGTCTATCACGTCGTCGGTGCTGCCCCTCTTTGCAGTGAGACAGACAGCCACGCGGATTGGCTTATTTTGGGTGAGCTGTTTGCATTAGTATACACGAATATTCATTGGCAGTTATCACCTGGAAAGGAAATCATGACGCGTCCAAATTGTTTATGATGTTTGGTCGAATTAACGTACCCACCTACCACAACCACGTTGGAATGATGTGTGTGACATAAAAGCGTTTGATGGGAGATTATCGTATATTAACTGCTTCATTCTAACATTAGACATTTGGGACAAAGCTTAGTTCTGCATTTCAGTTTCTAGGTTTATAGCAATACGGTTTAAAATGTGCTATTGGGGTTCCGTGATTGGCCAGAACAATCAAAGTTGCACAGAGAATAGTAGTGCTTGGGGTAGTTGTCTATTCTCAATACGCACAATTCGAGAGCTCAACATTTGAAACACCAATAATGGCCCCGGACACGTCTTACGGTCACTGGAAAGGGAAGAAATGATAGTTCGACAACCATTCCTGCTAGAAACCGTGGAATCCATAGCATTCTCACAGTTGTCTCGGGAAGGAGTATTCGTTAGTAAGGTTAGATTAGATGTCTGAGCAACATGATACACATAACCAATCTGAGAACAAAATGGAACAGGAAGAACTGAAAACTGTGGAGCTAGTGTATGTATTCGCCTCGTTCTTACCGCAAGTTGCAAGACATTCCAATCGGCTTTCAGTGCACGTTTCTAGGAATAGTGTAGGATTACAATGGTACAAAAAGATTGCATTTTGGTCCATTATTTCCTGAGATATGGCAAAACGAAGTCAATAGTTTCACTTTTTATGCCTATCGGTACTTAACGTTACAAAACCTCTGTTTGTATAAGCTTAAAACTGCTTATCCTTTGACAGATACGCGTATATCGAAAAAAAAATTATAATCTTCCTCAGTGTCAGTTATCCACTGAGAATACAGGGCGGATTTAAAATGTACAATACAGATTACACTTATCCAAAGAGAGTATTCTGCTTAGAATGTTTGAAATGTTTGAATGTTTGAAAAGCCGGTACAAGAACAGTGTTAAAGAATGTTATAGAAAATTCCTTCAAGGTTTAGGAAAAAAAGTCGGAGCAGTTTCTGTAATGTATGTTTTTTTTTGTTGGGTGTTCATGAATCCATGAATTAATTTTGGAAGAATTCCATAGAAGATTCGGAATTGAAATTCTTCTAAATGAATTTTGGTAGCAATTTCGGAGGAAGTTTTTGAAAGGTTTTCTAAACAAATATTTGGAGAAATTTCTGGAGGATCCTTCGATTTTCTTAAAGAATCTTTGAATGCATTTCTGAACGAATCCGTGAACGGTTTGCTGAAATAATTCTCGTACATATTTCAGAAAATTGTTTTTTAAGGAAACCTATGAAAGCATTTTTGGAGGAATTTCTAGATTAATTTCATAAGCGATGCATGGAAGCACAGTGGTCCAGATTTGAAAATACTTGGCAAAAAATGCCAAATCAAAGTAGTCTGCTAGTTTTAGCCTAAATGAATGCATTGGAACATGTTTAAGCGCTCAATTTCATTTCAATTACATTTTCATTGTTTCTCGATTTCTTCGAACAAAATCCGAACAAAATGGATGTTTTTCATACAATTTGACTATACACATATCATCATGGCGCTATTGTTTTGGCAGCTCTTGGAAGTTGCATTTTTTCTTAAACGATTCTGCATACACATACACGAGCATTTTAACGGAATATCCCCGCGGGGAGTAGCAGGAAGCAATCTCCATTACAGATGTCTGATATACACAAGAACACACAAAGAATTTTTAAAAGCAATTGAATTACTTATATTAACACTATTTTGTAGTGGTCGAACTTGTTTGTGTTCTTCATCAAAAATTCAGAACTTTTTCCAACAGCAGCTATTTAATGCTGTAACAAGATGCAAAATTTATATTTTTTCAAATTTTTTAAGGTCAAGTCAGTGCTCCTGTTATTATAGATGAATGCTCGATATACTGTATCTCATTAACCTTCACATACCCGACCCCCGACAACTCATTTTGAAAATGGTGGCATTTCGTCAATTTTCATCCGATTGTTTTTTTGAAGTCGCCCTTAATCGATCATAAATTGGTACCAGTTTATTACACTCAAGTGGACATGTAATATCCGGAACCATTCCGTAGATATTCCGGATTGTACTGGGGTCAGTGGGTGGGGGAGGGATCTGTTTTGCCAAATGGCTTAAAGTGATTATTTCGTTATATGTTATTGTGTTTGAGAGGCCCCCGCGGAATCTGTTTCAGGTATTCCGGAGCGGCCATATCAGTTGCTGCATACTTCAGTCAACTTTTTTTGCCTCATTCTCTTGAAATCATGAAGTTTGATACGTCGAACGGCATGTTTTGGTTGCAAACCAGAAATGTCCCCGATGTCACCCCCGTGGAACCTATGCTAGATGTTCCGGAATGGCCATATTAGTTGATACAGGCTTCAGGGTATCGTTTCTGACTCAGTCATTCGAAATCATGAAGTTTGATATGTCGAAATGTTTGACGAAAGGTCAGCATTTTCAAAAAGAGATATTGGTGGTTGGGTAGGGGTATTAGGGGCATAATGGACACCCGGGGCGAAATGGACACCCCTGTTTTTGCCGATACCGTTGACTTTTAGTCAAAACTTTTAATGTATATTCTATTTTTCAAAAGTACCATTTATATTCCTTCAAAATAACCAAAATATCATTGGAATTGAAGTATGTTTTTCATATGGTGGATTTCTTATAATTTCGAAGCAGCAGCAAATAAGGTATTAAGAGTGTTTGAGTGTGCCCACCATAAAAACAAGTGAATTGATAGCTTATCTACATGTAGACGCAGCCCAAGTAGCAATTCGATAACCTTTCAGCATCCGTGTTATTTTATGAGGGTTTTATAATGACAATCAACATGCTGTTCAGTTTATCAAAAGCATTTATTCATGCAAAACGTACTTCCTTTTTGTTGAAATTAGTAGCTGTTTTTAAAACTCTTTGAAGTCTGACAATAAAGTTGCAAATGGCTTGGTTTTAAAACTAAATTTATCACGGCACTGCATACCCCGATAAAACCGTTAAAGGTGTCCATAATAAACTACATCGATGCATATTTATTAACGTGATGATAAATTGCATCATAAATGTGAATTGCCATCATAAATTTCGTTATTAAACTGAGCAGCTTTATTCGAAACTAAAAAGCATTTATGATTACGTTTTGCTCTAGATAAAATGCATCATAAGGAATGTGTTCACTTTGTTTGGGTCGCGAAAAATAAAAATGGATCCGCATAGAGAGAATCTCAGAAAAATTAAAACAAGCGGTAGTTTTAAGCGTAGGATAAAACAAAACTTTTTGCGCATTTACAACAGTGATTTGACGGCCCCACATGAAACAAAGAAGTTAAAAATAAAGGATCAATCCGAGGACACTACGCCAGCAGAAGCACCGGAAAGATCTGAAGCGTCTTCGTTGAAATCCAAGGAAAACAACACAGCTATCAGGCTGAACGATTCGAATTCTGCCAAAAGTGAATTTCCGAAAAAACAGGACACCCTACATTATAAAGAACCCAAGGAAGAACCCACTAATCAAAGTGACGAAGAAGGCGCATATCATTTTGAGGATGTTGACAATGATTTGCTCAGTAGCGAAATGATAAAAAACATCCACTTATTGAACTCTCTTCGAACATGGGCGGTAACATTCAACATCAAACAAAATGCGCTGAAAGAACTGTTAGAGGTTCTTAATACTCGACTGTCTAATGTGCTGCCGCGAGATCCGCGTACTCTTGTGAAAACTCCACAAAATGTATCAGTCCAACACATCGCAGGCGGAGAATATTGGCATCATGGGTTGAAACCTCATGTCGAAAAAGTGTGTTCAGATGTTTCAAAACCAACAAGTTTATCGCTTAAAATCAATATCGATGGACTGCCGATTTACAGAAGCTCCAAAGATGAATTTTGGCCCATTTTATTCAAAATCCACGAAATGCCTCACTTAAGGCCAATGATAATAGGAATTTACTCAGGAAAACGCAAGCCGGCCGATGTCGCTCAGTTTTTGACACCTTTTGTGGAAGAAATGGAGGATGTTTATACTAACGGAATATATGTCAACGGTCACAAAATATCGGTCACCGTAAGGTGCTTCATATGTGACTCTCCTGCAAGAGCTTTTGTTAAAGGTATGTAGACACATATAAGGCCACTCGTTTAATTTAAAAATCGTTTCAAAATGTGTTTTTGTTTGTTTTAATTTAAATTGTAGGAGTTGCAAACTTCAATGCACAAAATGGTTGTCAAAAGTGCACGGTTGAAGGAGAGTACTCCCATGTATCACACTGCAACTACTACCCGCAAACCCGGTCAGATTTGCGGACTGACGCTGGATTTCGTGAAAAGTTGTATGGATCTCATCATAAAACCGATTCACCTTTGCTGAAGCTGCCTTTGAACATGATCGATGACTTTCCGGTCGGTGATTCTCTGCACCTAATTGACTTAGGCATCATGAAAAGGCATCTATTAGGGTGGCGAGATGGAAATATGGGAAATTATCGAGCAAAATGGAGTGCTCGAACTACTGAAGAAATCTCCAGGCGACTAAAACTAATGAAAATGCCATCAGAAATACACCGTTCCGTTCGAGGTCTTGACTGTTTGGCGCACTGGAAGGGTACAGAATTTAGAACGTTCTTTTATTACCTTTCATTAGTAGTTTTGAAACCCGTGCTTCCAGCTGACTTATACGAACATTTCTTAGTATTATTTTGTGCTGTTACTATTTGTTCATCAAAAACATACTCACATTTGTTAAATTTGGCTCACAAACTTCTATTGCATTATATCGAAATATTCAAAAAGCTCTACGGTGAAGACTACATAACCAGCAATGTTCATAACTTGAACCATTTAGTTGACGATGTGAAAAAGTTTGGAGTACTGTCTGAATTTAATGCATACCCTTTTGAAAGCAAACTTTGTCAAATTAAAAATCTTTTGAGAACGGGAAACAACCCATTGTCACAAGCTGCAAAACGACTAATTGAAATAGATGAGGTGACACTTAATCAAAGTTACGATACAACCACGAAATGCAAAAAATTCCAAAATTAACAAAGGAAATAGTAGGAGAGAACATAACGCATAATTCTGTATCGCCGGAGTACGCTAAAGTTGAAATTAATGATTATTCGTTGAGCAATGACAGAGTTAATAAATGGTTTTTGACGAAATCTGGGAAAATCGTTGGAATGAAGCACGCGCGACATTTGGAAAACTCAGTTGAGATCTATGGTTCATCTTTGAAACAAATAGATGCCTTTTTCAAGAAGCCTATTTTATCTACTCGTCTCAGTATTTACATTTCAGATTGTAAAGATTGTTCACCAGAGTTTTACAATGTCAATGATATTAAATGTAAAATGGTAGCTATCCCCATTAGTCAATCGAGTGAGTTTGTATTTGTTCCGTTACTACATACACTTTAGAATAAATCAACCGATGTTTCGTTTACCAATAAAATTATAAAGAATAAAACATAGTATTTTTATCAATATTCAAAGGAATTGCATATGGATAATATATATTTGAAAAGCTGATGGGAACCAAATGCAAATTATTCAAATGACTGACGTGAAATCGCGAAGTGGATGGTATTGTCACAGAGTCTGTGGAATTGTCTTACATGACGGTCAGCTGTATTGATCTGTGATGATTTCGGAATGAAGCTAGATTATGTATTCGTTTCATATATACTTACTAGTACAATAACAACTTACTCCATCAGACAAAAGGTAGTTCCACTTCCCTAGATCTTCCCAATCAGTGCATGGAATGTTGTACCACATTATAAATGCACTATACAATTGCAATCTGTAGTATCTAACCCTAGTAACCAACCCTATTGACTATCATGTATTACCCAGAAGTATATAACCCTATTAACTGATACTGTACCTTTATGTATATTGATATACATTGGTGTGTGAAGAGGAGAATAATAAAGAAGTCGGGACGCGTGCTAAGGCAGTCAATCGAGGTAAAAGGTTTTTCTTCAAATACCATTATTCCGGATATTCCTCGATACTACAATTTGGCGACGAGGAGTAAAATGGCGAGTCAATTTGGTAAGTATTTCAGCACAAGTTCTCAGAAAAAGATATGAAGTGGATCAGTCGCTTAAATGCGGGGAAAATTGGTCTGATCCCACTCTGCGATAGAGCAGGTAACGGTAGTTAATGTTGAAATGGTTCAGTCGCTTAAATGCGGTTCGAAAATGTCTGAATCCATTCTGCGAAAGAGCAGGAATGAACGAAAAATAATGACGAAAATGGCGAAATAATGACGAAACTTAATTGCTTCAATGCGGAAAATGTAGTTACATAACCCCTGTTGTGAGAAAAAAGGAGGGCAGGCATTGCCGGAATGTGTAAATGTATTTGTGAGAAGGAAAAACTTTTCGGAAAAGAGTTTGTCTAGAGTGTGTACCACCGTTCTGGTGTGTAGTGTGAGGTTGAAATATAAGCAACGATGATTTGTATGCGTAGTACTGGCATCCCAACAAACATTTTTGCTGTATAAGCGTGGAACAAACCACTCTTAAGCAAACTTTAGCTTAAGAAACTGTTATTCAGCTACTTCTGTTTCTTGGGATGAGAGAGAACACAATCACATACAGTGTTATCGAATATGCGTTGGAAGAAATGACGTCATCATACACATAGCTATTTTTCGCTCCGTGTGTTTTGTGCTAACCTTCAATCCCGCTCCGTTGACTTGAGTTGATTCTGATAGCCGTGTAGTTGTAGATGAACTGTCAAAAGTATAATAATGTTTACATCGGAAAACAGATTTTCTTGCGGAGAACTATCTAAAGTGTTTCGTGAGGTATTTTGTAGTAGAGTTTTTTTGAAATTGTTTAGAGTGCTCGAAATAGATTGATATTAACGCCGTGGTTGTGTTTTGATCAATTGCAGATATGATCCGCTCGCTGGGACTGCAGCTGCAGATGTTCGATTACGCAGCCCACACCGATGATGTTGGTATCGAGTGGAAGAAGTGGCTGAGGTCGTTCGAAACGATGATTCGCGCCAGCCGAATCGAGGACGAAGATTGGAAGAAGGATTTGTTGCTCCATTATGCGGGGCCAAGCGTCCAACAACTTTTCGACACACTACCGGAGCCGGCTGGAGTTGAGATGCGCGGTCCATTACTCAATATCGAGAATTACACCCCCAACATGACAAGTTACGAGGAGGCACGAGCAAGATTGAATGAATTCTTTCTGCCTAAGGAAAATTCCACATATGAGCGTCATTTACTGCGCCAAATGAAGCAGAAAACAGGCGAAAGTATTGATGCATTCACCATTCGGTTGCGCGTGCAGGCAGAACGATGTGGATTTGGTGACCGAATGGAAGAAAACATCAAGGACCAGATCATCCAAAATTGTCAGTCAGCCACACTGCGGCGAGATTTGTTGAAAAGAGGAGACGCAAGCCTGGAGGAAGTCCTCAGCGTTGCGAAGATTTTCGAAACGGTCGCTCAACAAGAGAAATCGTTTGCCGCAGGAGAAGCTCCAAAACCGGCCTTCAGCGAAGTAAACAAAATCGATGCCAAACCATATGCAGCCAAGCGGAAGCGTTTTGCCGAAGCGACAACATTTGATTGCCACCGTTGCGGATACATTGGACATTTAGCGAAGGACGCGATGTGCCCTGCGAAAGGTAAGACGTGCAACAGATGTGGCGGAAAAGATCACTTTGCGAAAAAGTGTCGCAAGGACAGGCAGAGGAACCGATCAGACAGCAACCGGTGGATGGGAAGTCAGCGGAACATGAGCCGAGACAACAACCTCGACAACCAGAATGCTGCTGCCGATTCGGACGTAGTGAAACACATTGTTGATGAGAACACCGAATACGTTTTCAACGTGACTACGAGCGATAGCGATGGTGAAATCCCGTGCGAGATTGGTGGCGTCGTTATGTCTGCAGTGATTGATTCCGGTTCGAAACATAACTTGTTGTGCCAGGACGATTGGGAGAAATTGAAAACCAACAAGGTGGTCGTGTCTAATCAACGCCGAGAGTCGACGAAAGTGTTTAAAGCGTACGGAGGACAACCTTTGCCATTGGTTGGTGTGTTCACTGCCATGGTCAAGATGGGAAATAAAAGCGATCTGGCAGAATTTTATGTCATAAAAGGAAAGGGCAAAATTCTTATCGGCCGCGACACGGCAATGGCTATGGGAGTCTTGCGAATTGAAGTTCCAGTTAACGAAGTCAGCACTGAACGTGGCAAGTTGGGGACGATCAGAGACATCATCGTCGACATTCCGATAAAACCTGACATTGCACCTGTTATTCAACCGTACCGGCGCGTACCAGTTGCGCTGGAAAAGATGGTAGACAAGAAGATCGATGAGCTGCTTGATCAGGGCGTTATCGAGCCAGTAAACGGACCAGCCAAGTGGGTTTCACCTGTCGTCGTTGTGCCCAAGGGAACAGACGATGTTCGCATTTGCGTTGACATGCGACGGGCCAATGAAGCGGTGGAAAGAGAAAACCATCCGTTGCCGACATTCGAGGACTTTCTTCCGCATTTGTCGAAGGCAAAGGTGTTTTCTCGCTTGGACGTCAAGACTGCTTTTCATCAGGTAGGCTGAGGTTCTGTTGTCAGAATCGATTTCGACATTTATATTCGTTTTTATTATATTTTGTTGTTGATTTCGGCATTGATGGACGTTTAACTGAATTACTCCCATCAATTAATTCATATAAATAAATGTTTCCAACACACAATAAGAAGTGTTTGATTTTAGGTTGAAATTTCGGACCAATCACGTGATATCACGACCTTTATTACGCGCAAAGGATTATTCCGCTATACTCGACTGATGTTTGGAATTAATTGCGCTCCAGAACTGTTCCAAAAGTCGATGGAACAGGTTCTAAGCGGATGTGAAGGTTGCTTAGTATTCATCGATGACGTCATCGTGTTTGGGTCAGACCAAAAGGAGCATGACATGCGTCTGGAGAAGGTTCGTCTCAGACTCCAGGAGAGGAACGTTGCACTAAATGAAGACAAGTGTATTTACGGAGTGAACGAAGTTGAATTCTTGGGTCATGTCTTGTCGGAAGATGGAATCAAACCAAGCTGGAGTCAATTCGCAATTTCCGAGAGCCAAGATCCGCAGAAGAAATTAGAAGTTTTCTCGGTCTGGTTAACTACGTGGGGAAGTTTATTCCTGATTTGGCCACACTGACCCATCCTTTACGACAACTAACGATTCAGGGGCAAAAATTCCTTTGGGGGCGAGATCAGCAGCTCGCGTTCAATAACCTGAAAGCTCACATGGTTGACCCGAAGACGCTTGGTTATTTCGACGATGATGACCGTACACAGCTGGTGGCTGACGCAAGCCCAGTCGGTTTGGGCGCTGTACTCATACAAGTAAACGACCACGGACCCAGGATCATCGCGTATGCTAGCAAGAGCTTGTCTGATGTAGAAAAACGGTACGCTCAAATCGAAAAAGAAGCTTTGGCTCTCGTATGGGCGGTGGAACGGTTCCACTTTTATTTGTATGGCCGGACGTTTGAATTGATCACCGATCACAAACCCCTGGAGACGATATTCGGAGCTCGTTCAAAGCCATGCGCGAGGATCGAAAGATGGGTTGTTCGATTGCAGGCTTACAAAGGAAAAGTTATATACAGACCAGGTAAAACAAACATCGCTGACCCGTTATCGCGACTGGCAATTACAGCAGATACAACAGGTATAACGTTCGATGAATGCGCGGAACATTATGTGCAATGGGTAGCATCGAATGCAATGCCTGTAGCGCTAAAGATAAAAGAAATAGAGCTTGCATCGGAAACTGATAACTCGATCCAGTCAGTTCGTGTTGCGCTGGACCAAGGAGTGTGGTCAGATGACGCGTCAGCGTTCAAACTGTTCGAGACCGAACTTTGCTTTGCTGGGAAGATTCTTCTACGTGGTAATAGAATGGTGATCCCGGAATGTTTGAGGAAGCAAACCTTGGACCTGGCTCACGAGGGTCACCCGGGCATGACAGTTATGAAGCAAAGACTGCGAGCGAAGGTGTGGTGGCCGAAGTTGGATGCTCAGGTTGAACAGCATGTCAAAAACTGCAGGGGATGCATGTTAGTAGCTGCACCTTCTGCTCCGGAACCGATGAAACGTAGGGAATTACCGTCAAGCCCATGGCAACATGTCGCTGTTGATTTTCTTGGTCCACTTCCTTCGGGTCATTACTTATTTGTTGTAGTTGACTATTTCAGTCGCTACATAGAGATTGAAGTCATGAAGAAGACGGATTCCAAAGAAACTATTAAGAGATTGGAATCCATTTTTGCCCGATTCGGCCTACCGCTGTCAGTAACGGCCGACAACGGTCCCCAATTCGCGAGTGAGGAGTTTCGAGTATACTGTGAGTCAAATAACATTAAACTGATCAGCACCACTCCTTACTGGCCACAACAGAACGGCGAAGTTGAACGTCAAAATCGTTCAATTTTGAAAAGATTAACGATTAGTCAAGCCATGGACACGGACTGGGTTGAGGAGCTGAATAAATATTTACTCATGTATCGTTCAACACCACATACAACGACGAAAAGGACGCCCTCCGAAATGCTTTTTGGGTACAATATCCGTGATAAGCTTCCATCCATTTATCAACCCAAAGAAGTAGATGAGGAATTGATTGATCGCGACAAAGAGATGAAAGAAAAGGGTAAGCTATATGCCGATTAGGGTGCCAATGAAAATCGAATTTTCGAATTTCAAAAACGGGTAGTGCTCAAAAGTTTCGTCTCCTCAAAAAAAGTCCCCATGCAAAATTTCAGCTCAATCGGACTTCGCTAAGGGGTGGCCCAAAGCGGTCAAAGTTTGGCTGTTTTGAAACACGAAAAATATCCCAAGGTAGGGATACATGAAAATTTCGAAATCGAAAAAATTTTTTTGATGCCAAATGCCTTAAAAGTGCATGAAACGTCGAGATCTGGTGTTATCTCAAAAAATTTTTTTTGGAAAAAAATTGACTTTTTGGACTTAGAAAATTTTTGAGTTGGGGGAGTGAAATTAATTTGAAATGGAGGAATTGAATTTAGTTGCTGAAATATTCATAGCAATAGTACTGGAACATGTCTTATATCATCGTTGGCAACTGCTAGCATATTATATATCATATATCGTTAGGGTGGTTCACTTATTTTGCATTAGGGTGGCCCTTTTTGTAGAAAAATTTCAAAAATAAGATAATAGTATTAAAAAATCTCTTATAAAACTGTAAGTCATTTTCAATGTTGAATATATATATATATATATATATATATAATGCTTCATTAGGGTGGCTCATTTATTTTTAATTAGGGTGGTTCTGTTGAGATGAAAATTAAGAACAAAAAAATATTTCCAGAAAATATACCACTCATATTTTTGTATAGTTTAAAATCATGATCCTTTATTGGCATGTAACACTTTGTTAAGATATTCCTAGACCAACATGTGGAAAGGGCGTAACAACCATTGCCAATTTCTGCTTCTCATGTCCCTGGATTCTTTTACCAGTAACAGATAGAGCTGACTCTTCTCTATATGTTAATGGGAAAAGTTTGCATAAAATATTGAGATACGCTCAGGATGGACGAGAAAAGTAAGCGTTTGCAATGGTTGTTCCGCAACACAAATGTTGGTCCAGATTGTTATTATGGTTTAAAATAAGGAATAATAAACTGATTTTAAACGGATCCAAATTATGACAGCTTGATAGGCGATGATGATGTGCAACAAAAGTTTCCTGTTTATCTTTTCTAAAAAGATTCTTGGCCTTGGGCAGCTTCATTTCCGAAAACACAGTTACGTTGCTGGAGAAAGGACAACAGTAGGTTGCTTTCTATCCATCTAAACAAAATATACCTTAGCTACAAGATTACCATATAGCATACCGAAGTGGTGAGTGAACCTAAACTCTAACGTGATACGAAAACATACAATAATTTAACGTTGGAATCAAACACACGATGACAAAAGAAAGGAAGATCACTGCTTTCCATAATACGAGATAGATGGGAAAAAATATTTATTCACTAAAAATGTTCCTTTACCGACACACTTTTGCGTTACCTAAGCCAGCTTAACAAAAGTTAGCACGATTTATCGTATTCATTGTAAAATATATTGAAAAACTGGTTTCTGTCTTCGTGTGCTGCAATTTCTGTAAACAATGACCTTAATTTGATAAAATCAACTCGAATGTTGATTTTTTTTTTTATATATCTTTATTATCGAGATTTTCAGCCTATGGCTGGTTCATCTCCTCGAATGTTGATGTTTTTCGGATAACCAACCGAAATGGTATGTTCGACATACGTAATGTCTGAAGTTCATAGGCACAAACATGTTTGATAGGATCGCTCAAAATCTACAAGGCTGTTGACGAAGAAGTTGCCAAAGCAGTACATAAAGGGTTCTTGAAACATCTGCAGTTTTTGGATAGTAATCGCAATATCTTTTCAGCCATATTTTGATATCATATAATCAAAAAATGTGTCTGGTAAATCCATAATCGAATCAAACGACATTTTTACACTTGAACTGCATTCATTTGTACAAGGCAGTCAGCACACAAAAGAATTATTGCACAGCGAAACATTTTTTGTCTTAGAAGCGAACTTATTAAAAAAAAAAATTTGGTCAGTCACAAAAGCAAACTTATGTGTCTCTGATAGTTTTTGGGTCGCTGAATCCAAATCCGGGCTCAGATTTGCTCCAGCACGTCAGGATTTTGAGCTATACCTCAATTTATAGGGCAAAATATGTGATTTTGGGCTTTTTTTACTGCAAGCCATTAAGTATGGAAATTATGTTTTAAAGCAATCAAAGTGTAAATTCGTC
This sequence comes from Aedes albopictus, assembly GCF_035046485.1. NCBI lineage: Eukaryota > Metazoa > Arthropoda > Insecta > Diptera > Culicidae > Aedes > Aedes albopictus. The sequence continues at coordinate 229,410,636 of NC_085137.1, forward strand.
GAATAACATCTAAACTAACGATTTATGCCATATATTTCGTTTTACCTAAGTTTGCTTTTGAGACAGACTAAAATTTAATTTTTGTTTCGCTGTGTTATGTGCTCTCTCTCTTCCGGAATCCTTGTTGGAAACTGATATTACGCAGAGGAATAGCAAAAAAGAAAATGGAAATAGAAGTTCACAAAAATCAGATGTAATTTAAGAACATTTATTCGATGTAATGTACCAAAAACCTATCAGCATGAATTTAGTAAATATCACAAAACCGTTCCCACTCGTTCGTTACGTCCCTTTTACTACGACCAGGCTTGTTCGCACTGAGCGTATGAAAATTATGCTCTATTGATTTGCACCACCGAAATCATCGTATTTATTAAATATTCCTATTTTAACTGATAGATGGATGTTGAAATAATTTAAATGTCTTTTCGAACTGTCAAAAAACCGCACCGCAGTACAACACTGAGCACACGGAGAGAATTTCACTCGGGTGAATTTTAACGCTCCGTGCGGAACTGCGAGCATAAATTTCATCCGCTCAGTACGGACATGCTTGGTCATGACCATTGCAAAAGTAAATTATATCTGCAAATACCGCATTAATGAAAAAACAAAAAACAGTTTACTCTTCAAACTAAACTCTTCTTCCTCATAGAATCAGCTGAATAAATGTTTACTCGAATTTTTGAATTTAGTCTCACAAAACTTTTCAAAATCTTACAATGAGATTAACCTCTCTAGTAAATTAATCTCTTTAGTAGTCCGTACCACAATATTTAATTCTGTAGATAGAAATCGGTTTTAATCACTATGTGATTAATGAAATAGAACGAGAGGAGAGATAATAATTAGAGAATATCTCATTATAGATAAGTCACCGAAAGATTTGTAGGAAATCATGGCTTGAAGCTATACGAAAAATATTACCTGGTTGAATTTTATGGAAGTATTTTTTGATCTTAATTTCCAAAAAAAACAACCCTAATGGAAAATACAATACAAATACAAATACTATTATCGTTTTTTTTTATTTATTTTTCTACAAAAAGGACCACCCTTATGCAAAATAAGTGAAGCACCAAAAAAATAAACAGATTCAAAATTTAAAAAAGAAAATAAAATATTTCATGAATAATTGGGGATACGCCCGGGAGGGACAGGAGAAGCAGAAATTTGCAATGGTTGTTGCGTCCTTTCAACATGTTGCTCTAGGAATATCTTAACAAAGTGTTACATGCCAATAAAGGATCATGATATTAAACTATACAAAAATATGAGTGGTAAATTTTCGGGAAATATTTTTTTGTTCTTAATTTCCATCTCAAAGAACCACCCTAATTAAAAATAAATGAGCCGTCCTAATGAAATATTATATATATTCAACATTGAAAATGACTTACAGTTTTATAAGAGATTTTTTAATACTATTATCTTATTTTTGAAATTTTTCTACAAAAAGGGCCACCCTAATGCAAAATAAGTGAACCACCCTAACGATATGTGATATATAATATGCTATCAGTTGCCAACGATGATATAAGACATGTTCCAGTACTATTGCTATCAATATTTCAGCAACTAAATTCAATTCCACCATTTCAAATTAATTTCACTCCCCCAACTCAAAAATTTTCTAAGTCCAAAAATTCATTTTTTTTCCAAAAAAAAATTTTTGAGATAACACCAGATCTCGACGTTTCATGCACTTTTAAGGCATTTGGCATCAAAAAAAAATTTTCGATTTCGAAATTTTCATGTATCCCTACCTTGGGATATTTTTCGTGTTTCAAAACAGCCAAACTTTGACCGCTTTGGGCCACCCCTTAGCGAAGTCCGATTGAGCTGAAATTTTGCATGGGGACTTTTTTTGAGGAGACGAAACTTTTGAGCACTACCCGTTTTTGAAATTCGATGGTCAAATTTTTCCCATACGTTCCATTGGCACCCTAATGAGCATGAATGCATAAAATCCCGTGTGATGAAATGGTCAATTAGTTTATAACAGCAGTCCATACCGTTGGCCTTGCCATCTGTGCCACAAATGAAACCCATGCTGGAGATGTATTTCCCTGCCGCATCTGGTTCTTTCAGACTCTCTTCCAAAGAGTCCAACATATCAACTGAGTCTACCGGTTCAAATACAACCTTGCTTGGATCTCTTGGTTCAGTATTTCTGGTCATATCTTTTTCCATCAAATAGTCGACACCAGTTTGTAACTTTGCAACCGCTTGCATTATCTTCAGTTGATTATTTACGATTACCTGTTGGTTTTCCAGAATCGTTTGGTGGCTTTCGTTTGTGTTGGTATCCAGTTCATTGACTTGCATCAAATCCGGAGATAGTAACATTCCTGATGGCCCCGCCTGGCATCCGTTTGCTTCGGTAGCGAACAACATAATTGTGTTACCCATCGAGCTGGAGAAGCACTGGTGAGAGCACTACACTGGGTCATTACCAAGATTTGGGAGGAGGAAGTATTACCGGAGGAATGGATGGAAGGTATCGTGTGTCCCATCTACAAAAAGGGCGACAAGTTGGATTGCGGGAACTACCGCGCGATCACACTACTGAGCGCTGCCTACAAGATACTCTCTCAAATTTTATGCCGCCGTCTATCACCGATTGCAAGAGAGTTCGTGGGGCAATATCAGGCTGGATTTATGGGTGAACGCGCTACAACGTACCAGATGTTCGCCATCCGCCAGGTGTTGCAGAAATGCCGCGAATACAACGTGCCCACACATCACTTGTTCATCGATTTCAAATCGGCGTATGATACAATCGATCGAGAACAGCTATGGCAGATTATGCACGAATACGGATTCCCGGATAAACTGATACGGTTGATCAAGGCGACGATGGATCGAGTGATGTGCGTAGTTCGAGTATCAGGGACACTCTCGAGTCCCTTCGAATCTCGCAGAGGGTTACTGCAAGGTGATGGTCTTTCGTGCTTGCTGTTCAACATTGCTTTGTAGGGTGTAATACGAAGAGCGGGGATAAACACGAGTGGGACGATTTTCACGAAGTCCGTTCAGCTGCTTGGTTTCGCCGATGATATTGATATTATTGCTCGTAAATTTGAGACGATGGCGGAAACGTACATCCGACTAAAGAGTGAAGCCAAGCGAATCGGATTAGTCATTAATGTGTCGAAGACAAAGTACATGATGGCAAAGGGCTCCAGGGAGGAATCACCGCGCCCGCCACCCCGAATTCATATCGACGGTGATGAAATCGAGGCGGTTGAAGAATTCGTGTACTTGGGCTCACTGGTGACCGACGACAACGACACCAGCAGAGAAATTCAGAGGCGCATTGTGGCAGGAAATCGTGCCTACTTTGGACTCCGCAGAACTCTACGATCGAATAAAGTTCGCCGTAACACGAAGTTAACCATCTACAAAACGTTGATTAGACCGGTCGTCCTCTATGGGCACGAAACATGGACCCTACGTGCAGAGGACCAACGCGCCCTTGGAGTTTTCGAACGGAAGGTGTTGCGTACCATCTACGGCGGAGTGCAGATGGAAGACGGGACTTGGAGAAGGCGAATGAACCACGAGCTGCATCAGCTGCTGGGAGAACCAACCATCGTCCATACCGCGAAAATCGGGAGGCTACGGTGGGCGGGTCACGTCATCAGGATGTCGGATAGCAACCCGACTAAAATGGTTCTCGAGAGTCATCCGACCGGTACAAGACGACGTGGAGCGCAGCGAGCTAGGTGGGTCGACCAAGTGGAGGACGATCTGCGGACCCTACGCAGAGTGCGGAACTGGAGACAAACAGCCATGGACCGAGTGGAATGGAGGCGGCTACTATGTACAGCAGAGGCCACCCCGGCCTTAGCCTGACCGGTAAGTAAGTATGCTGAGGGTGACGGGTTCGATTCCCGGTCGGTCCAGGATCTTTTCGTAAAGGAAATTTCCTTGACTTCCTTGGGCATAGAGTATCTTCGTGCCTGCCACACGGATATACACATGCAAAATGGTCATTGGCAGAGGAAGCTCTCAGTTAATAACTGTGGAAGTGCTCATAGAACACTAAGCTGAGAAGCAGGCTTTGTCCCAATGAGGACGTTACGCCAAGAAGAGGAGAGAGAGGCACGTCTGTCATTGCTATTTCGTCTAGTTTTTATTGAGTAATGGTGTTAAGTTGAATCAAATTAGGTTGTTGTCCTCAGCATTAGTGGTAGCAACTATGGCCATACGAAATAATCTATAAGATTCAGATTGGGTGAAGTACGGACTCATTTTGTTTTGATCTTTAAAATTGCTAAACTTGTCGCTGTGCCTGTTTTAATGATTCTTGTTTTGTCAAAATGCAAGGCTGCGTTATATCTCAGTTTAATCCATAATTATCTTTTCCAAAACTTGATTATGTCCCTATTGTGGCAAATTTTAACCAAAATTGGCCTTATATAATGTATTTATGCCTTTTTCATAGATTTAAGCATATTTTGCCTAAACTTGCAAATTTATCAGCATACCATCGCTGAAATAGCAGTGTAAAGCTTTTGTCTATTAATTTAGTTATTTAAATTTATTATAGTGAGATGTAAACTTAAAAGTCAACGTTTTAGACTTCTGTAGCTTGAGCAACTTATCGAAAATTATTCCAGCGCGCCGGAGCTAAAAAGCTTTAGATACATCTAAGGCTTATAAAAAAAGTACAAAAAGACAAAACCATCAGACAAATGATCAGTGTTGTATGACCTTTCATTTACTTTGAAAATCTTAATTACAGATGTTAAATTAATTCAAGTTATATGGTGTATTCGAACTTATTGAACACCGTGTATGTGTCTCTGACGGATTTTGGGCCGCTGCATCCGAATCCGGGCTCAGGTTTGCTCCAACACATCGCAATTTCGAGCTATACCTCAATTTATAGGGCAAAATATGCGATTTTGAGCTTTTCTGACTGCAACTCGAGCAGAGGTCAAATACTGACGATCAAAATGTAATATTGGTTTGTTTGAGATAAGAGGTAAAAGTACTGAAAATAATAACAAAAAAATGCTCTTGAACCATCTCACCAACAGCAAAATTTGATATTTGAAGATTAATCAAATAGCTCAGTGCTATTGGTTAGATCTTACCAAAAGCTAAATGTGCTATGATGATGATGTTCCAGGAGAGCCAAGGGCTTAAAGTCTCTCTAATAAAGACAAATCAATCAATCAATCAATGATCCAGGAGTAAAATTGAGATACTATTTTCAGTACTTTTATCTCTTATCTCAAACAAACATATCACTTTTTGATCTCCGTATCAAAATAAGCTATTATTGAACTATTTTACTCTGCTCGGGAAGCCATTAAAGCATGGCCATATTTTTTAAGCATTCAAAAGGTAAAATGGCCAATTAACATCTAAATTGGCCATTTTATCTTTTGAATGCTTAAAAAATATGTCCATGCTTTAATGACTTGCAGTCAAAAAAGCTCAAAATCGCATATTTTGCCCTATAAATTGAGGTATAGCTCAAAATTGCGATGTGCTGGAGCAAACCTGAGTCCGGATTCGGATTCAGCGGCCCAAAATCTGTCAGAGACACATAAGTTTGCTCTTGAGACAAAAAAGAAATGCATCGACCGAACCTTGACGCCTGCCTGACAGTCTGACGTTGCAGTTATCGAATTTTGTTCGCTAAGTGAAACGTAAACAAACATGTTGCAGTTATCGAACGTCTACTGTATCTCGATTGAACAACTCAAGTAGTCATACTGTTGAAGCAACACTTATTGACATGTATTACTCTACAAAGTGGGAAGGTTCTCATAATTTAATGATTTTTTTTCATAGGTAGGGTCACACAAAAGAACATAAATTGAAAAAAAAAATCAGGGTCGCCTTATTTTCCGGAAAACTCCAGTGGAAAACAAATATTTTCCACAGACACCACCTACTTTGAAAAATCCTAACTTATAAACGAAGTATCGTAGATACAATGTTTTTTTTTTGTGAAATCGTAAGCAAATTTTCTCAGCAATTGAAATATTCACAAGGCTTACAAAAGTTCTCCAGTAGCTGTGAGATTCGGACGTGTTTCACATCTTGTTCCACACAGTCGATTCAACTACTTTGCTTCCAATGCACAATGGTCCAAGGGCCGTATTTATCTGGAAAAAATACATACGCCTAAACTTAGTTTTAGCTATATGCAGTCTTCAAGCAAGTTCCTTCATATTTTTTGAACATTTTTTATTCAATATTGTGAAATTGCCGTCCAAATGGTTTTTTAATTTATACCGTCCTGGCTTTGCTCACTTGCAAAAAGAGGCAGCTTTTCCAAATCGAGCGCATTTGTTTACGAATTTTTAAGATTGGTGCTCTTGCAAACGTGAGTAGGGGTCTAAGTCGGCCATTGTGGCAGCCATATTTGTACTCTGATGTTTCTCCTTAACACGATTTCAGAATGGCGCAAGTCAATTTTATTTCTTTAAATTTTTTCTACAGATCTTATTCTCATCTTTCAATGGAGAACAGAAAAGGTGTTTTTCGTTTAAATCGTTTATATTCATTTCGAAAATATGAATTTTTTAAAGAAAAATGGCCCTAAGTACGAAAATGCAAAAGATGAGCGACTCCAAGCAACAGCATCAAAATTTAAGAAATTTTTCAATTCATGATTTTCTATTAAGATATGATTTTCTATTTTTTGAAATGGTCGCTCAGGATCGACTTGAATGTCTCCGGGGAATCCCTCAGTAGATTTAATACATTCTAATGGAATCTCACAATTATTAATCATAAATCATACACCGTGTCCAATAAGTTCTCATACAAAATCAAATTGAATTCAATTCACATCTGCAATCAGGATTTTCAAAGTAAACTTATTTATTGAAAGGCCAACTAACACTGGCCAAATACAGCATTTGTTTTGGAATTAACTGTCCTTTATCCATCTCTGCTGATCGCTTATGAGTCGTAAGTCTATTCCAGCTGGCACGCACACCATTTCAACGGTATTTCGTCTCATTTTAAAGAGTAATAGTTTTATGTTGAAACAAACTGGGTTTCTGTCCTCACCATTACTTGTAGCAACTATGACCAGAAGAGAAAAAATATGAGATTCTGTATTGGTGAAGTACGAAGTTATTTTATTTTGTACAAAATCAATCGTGAATTAAATAAAAATGTCCATTTACCTGTTTTAATGAGTTTTGTTGTATTAAAGAAGCATGACTGCATCTTATCTTGTAGAATCAACTCGATTCACACCATTTTCACATGCTTGTATCCCTATTGTGGTAAATTTTGTCCAAAATTTACGTTTTATGACGTTTATCTTTAATATAACGATCATTTTCAAGGAAATCTGCCCAAGGTGAGCTTACTTGCAAATTTCTTACCATATCATCACTAAAATTGTATTGTTTTAGCCTTAGTATATCCTTCTGGTACAATACTTGGGATAAAAACTCTAAATTTTACCTTATGGACTCTTTTTAGCTACCGTCAGAGCCGTAGCGTGGGGTTGGCCAGGTTGGCCCCCGCCAAGGGCGCCAGCCTCTAAGGGGCGCCGAAAAGGTCTAAGGCTAGAAGGAACAGTATGATGCTATTGTTTTCTTGTATGTTACCAAGACTTCAAAATTTCTGAGATTGATCGAGTGTTTTTTACATTACGTTATTCTCAAAAATTCGGTCTCTAGATTATTTCTCATGATGTTACCTGGGAATTTAGCTTGTTTTTATTTTTATTTTGAGAAGCTATTTTGGTATTTTTGAACGAGCAAAGCAAAATCAATAAGTTTTCGAAATTCTAGTGAAAGTTTTTCTCTGAAAATTACTGGAAACTTATTTATTGAATATTTTAGAGTGTTTACAACAAGTATCTTGAATAAAAAATATTTAGACAATGCTTTTTCTGATCGTGTTATTGTTATTATCAATAAATGTTTCTTTTGGCTTAAACTCCTGTAAATCTAACAAAAATCATTCAAGTCGTATTCACCCACAAAACAACCAGTGATTTTATTTAGGTTCATGCCCTCAAAACAAATGAAATATTTCGGGAATTTCTTCATAAATTTCGCTAGGTTTTTCTTCCGATTTTGCTGGTTTTTTTTAAGAAAATCTTTCAAAAAAATATTTCAGAAATTCCTCAAAAGATTTCTTTGAAAAATTTTCAAAGAATTTCTCCAGAAATTCTCTCAAAATCTCCTCCAAAGATTATTAAAAAAACAAAAAACATTTTTTTTCTGGAGATTCTTACTAAAAATTCTCGAAGAATCCCTTCAGAAATGCCTTCAAGGAGGTTTTTAGGAAGTTATCTAGGAATTTATTCAGAAATGAGTCAAAGGATTCCTCTCAACATTTTTCCATGGATATTTAATAATTTCCTTCAATGGATTCCTGCAAAAAATGTCTGTAAGTATTACTTGTAGTGTCTACCTAATGGTTGTTTGCATAGGATATCTACCTACATGAAATACTATTCATGACAATACCTAAATGTCTAGGTATGATTCATTATGTCTATCTAAGGTACTATAAATACTAGGCCTGTCCAGCTTTTCAAAAATGTTCTCTGATTCTCAAGTCCACCCCCATATTTTGATTGGCATCCTGAAAGAAGTAACTGGTCAAAATTTCAGCCAAATCCATTGAAATTAAGAGGTGCATCAAATCAAATTTGTGTTTTTCGATTATTTATTAAATACGGGTGGTTATTGGACCACACAGCAGAGACTGCACAAGCCTTGGACTTGTCAACAACTTTATTATTCCTCTTTTGAAGGATATAAAATTACTAAGTAACGCTTCAGTAGATTTGTTTAATAATTCCTCCAGATATTCCATTAGAAATTACTATAGGGATTCCTTCAGAAGTCCCTCTGAGAATGAATTCTTTCAGAAATTCTTCTAGGGATTTTTGAAAGAAAATCTTCTTTAAAACTGTACTATGCTCACTAGGGATTGATCCATAAATTTCTGCTAGAATTTCACTAGAAAAGTTTTCATGAATGTCTTCATAAATTCCTCCATAAAATTATAAATTTGGAATTTATTCAGAAATTTCTACAGGTTTTCCGTTACAAAAACTGACACTTCATCCAAAATTTCTTCACGAATTACTCCATGAATTCCATTTAGAATGCTTACTTAAATTTCTTGAAGATTTCAATCATTTATTCCTCCGGATAAATGCAGGAATTCTTCCACAATCTTTTTTATAATTTCATTCAATGAATCCAGCAAAAAATCTTCCAGAGATTTTAACAAAAACTCATAGAGATTCCTTCAGGAATTTCTGCTGGTATTCCTTCATTTCCATGGTTAGTCTAATGATTCCTGATGATTTACTTACAGATCTTCTAAGAAATATTTTGATTGAACTTCAGAAGAAACTTTTGGTGAAGTTATCAGAAAATTCTGGTAAAATCAATTGAAGCTATAGCCAAAGATTAGTAAAAACGTTTGAGGCTTTCTGAAAGCTCCTGAAATTCAACTCAGTGTTTTTGAAAACAAAATTCATCCTAAAAATCCGGGAACACTAAGATTTCATCAAAAAATGTATGCATCATTCACGTTAAGAATCTGAAATCTCATTTCTAACTATTGTGTTGGTCTTAGTATGATTCTTGAAATGCAAAATGTGTTCGTACTTATACTCTTTGAAAACTTTGAAAACGTACTCATAACTTTGAATAAAAAAAATAAGCAAAATAATAATATCTAATTGTCGTGGGGCGCCAATCTGGATGCTTGCCAAGGGCGCCGTGGGACCACGCTACGGCTCTGACTACCGTAGATTGTTTTTTATTTCGAACATTTTTCTTGCGTGCCGGAGCAAACGGATTTCAGAAAACGGAAGTGTACTGCTAAGCTTGTAAAAACAAATAGAAAATAGCATTATTCTAAAACGTATGCTTTATTTATTCAGTATTATGTGGCCCATCAATACATGCATTCATTTTGAAATATGAATCACAGATGGGAAATAATATTATATTTTGTTAATTTGTATTTTGTATGAGAACTTATTTGACACGGTGTAAATATGTATTCATGACCTACAGACAGGGATAAAAATTTCGCTATACAAAATCATCACTCGTATAACCTCACGTACGCTCTTGGATGCTCCCTATCGATTCCATGATTCCATCTTATTTAACATGGACCCCAAGCCCATGTCTTGTTTTTGCCGGTTTCCATTTCCAGGAGTCGAAGTCATGTGCCACCATCGATTTTTTTATCGTACTTAACTCACACTGCTGCACATTTTAAATCACCACACAATATTTCATTCCGGAATGCTTTCCAATTTCATGCCATTAAGCGCGGGAACCCCTTTGCGGAAACCTGCAACGTGCAGATCAATTCCATCGCCTCCTAGACCGCAAATGAGATTTTGGTCTCCCGACACCAGCTCAGCTGCTGCTCCCCATTCCGTAGGATGCGATGCCGACCGACCATTTTGTCGTCCGGGCGGAAAGAGCAAAGGGCAACCATCAATAAACACGATTAATGCTGCGAAAAGCTTCATGACACAACACAACACAGTATCTCGGCCGAGATCGGATTACGATATTTACCGTGAAATTGAAATTGCGTTACGATGGCAATGTAATTAAAAATATTATAATTTGATTTGACGAGAATGAGCGCAGTAAACAACGCTTTATGATGGCATTTTCAAAGTTCAATCTGATTGTTCGAGTTTATAGCTATGAGGAAGTTAAGATTAAATAGAGTTTATGCAATACTATAGAATGCACATATAAGATTAGAACACTGTGGCAACTTTGACGCTGTCCAAAACCATAAGGTTCGAAATTTGGCCATCTCAGACTTCCCTGATCCCCTCTCTTAAATTTTCTACACATGAAAAGTTGAAAATTTGTACGAAGCGTAGATTTTGGGCAGACCATCTCAATATATTACAAAAGCCTAGAAAAACTTCCGCCACTGAAATTCACATTTTGGCTCAGATGCAAATCTCAGTGCTTGTAAAAACGTGTAGGTTGTGATCTATTGATTTTAGAAAAAACTTACCATTTCAATGACTTCAGAGAAGTCTTTGTTCAGATCATCTATTACAAACGGGTATCCATTTTGTTGTGACGTGTTTTTTAAATGTGTTGAGTTTATCTGGAAAAGGAAAGAATATGTAAAGTATTATTATTGTGACAAAAGAAAAACTTTCTTTCTGATATTTAAATTTTAGTTTGCGCTCCTATTCGTATTCGCGTAGGAAAAAACGCATCATATACCTAGATTTTGGAAAGGCGAAAGAGCCTTCAATACTATCTACAGTGATTGCTCATTTGATTTTTTTTCTAAAATATTTGCTGCCTCATGAATATGAAAAACGTTTATTTGTGCCTTTTTTCAAGTGTTGTAATGCACCTATTTCATAATAGGGAATTTTTATTCCACCTTCCTGTACACTAAGAAAAAGTCACCGACTTCGGTAATGTTTTACCGACATCACAACTGTTAAGTTTGTTTTACAAGGAAAAATTCGGTAAGAGTATCAACTTTTACCGAACTTCGTTAGAGTTTGATAGAAAAACGACATTAATTTACCGAAATTTGGTAATTTTTTTTTACATAATTTCGTTAAAATTTCGTTACCGAACACTCAGCAGCTGAGATTTCGGTAAAACCATCGACGGTTTTTTTTTATTCTTTCAGGGCTCCTTTAAGAAATTTATCTTTTTTCCTCAGAAATATATTCAAGAAATCTTTTAGGTTGATTTCCGTGGGTTCCTTCTGGAAAACTATCAGAAATCACTTAAGACATTATTCTAGCTAACAAAATTGTTTTGAAGTTATCCAGGGACTTCTTCAAATTTTTCTACAGGAATTCTTTCAAAGATTTTTCATTAATTCGTCCAGAGATTCCTGCAGAAATTCGTTCAGGTTTACCAAAGATTTATTCAGGAATTGCTCTTGTGCTCCCATTAAAGATTCCAGCACGACCAGAAAGTCTTGCTAGAATTTTTCGAGAGATTGTTGCATGACTTTCAGTGATTCAGGCAAGCATTCCTCAAGAGATTCAAGCAGGGTTTTATACAGAGATTCCTGAAGGATTTCCTACAGATTTTCTCCACGTTTTTTTCAAAAAAATTTTCAGACTTATTTCCAAGAAATTTCTGCAGAAATACCTTTTGTTTTTTAATCCTAACAGACGCTTATCTAGGCATTTTTCCATGTATGCATACAAGATTTTTTTTTCAATAATTCGTCCACAGAATGCTCCAAGAATACATTCAGAAAATCCTCCAAGAATTGTGTGAAAAGATTTCTTTAGGATAGTTTTCCTGATATTTCTCCAAAAAGCTCTTAATAAATTCCTCCTAGCACTTCTTAAAAAAAATCCCCCGGGATATCTTCAGATATTCCATTAGAAATTTATTAAAACTTCCCAAAATTATTTCTCGATCAATTTCAGGATTAATGGAAATCCTTAAAACAAATCTTCACTTTCTAGAAAACAAAAATGACGTCAGGCTTCTGAGGGAACTCTGCAAGTAATTCCGAAGAAAAAGTGCTTGCAAAATTTTTTCTGGAGAAATCCGTGGAGGAAATTCTGAAGAAATCTCTTCAATAAAAGTCTGTTCAGAAAGTAATTTCAGAAGAGATTTGTTCACCAAAATCCTTTAACTTCTACAAGCTGGAATTTCTCAAGGAAATCCTAGATAAATTCTTCAAAAAACTACAGAAGAAATAAAATAAAAATATTTAAAATTTTAAAGGAATGTTTGAAAGAATACCTGAAAGAACTAGGCAGTTATGCATAAAAATATTGCTTGAAAAATTCTTTGAAAAACGCTAAGAACATGTTCTGGGGGAATTATTGAAAGAATCCTTGGAAAAAAAATAATAAATAAATTATAAAAAAAGTCCATGAAGGAAGGTCTTAATAAATTCCTGGAAAAACTGAATAAAGTCCTGGAAAAACAACTCTGCAAGTAAAGCATTGTCCAGTTAGAATCCGGACGCAAAGGATAATTTATTGTGACGCTCTCAATGATCATAATCGTATTTTTTTTACAGCAGTCTGATCATAAACAAGTCCTCTATTGACGGTGAAAATTTCATCGATTTTCTTGCTACGAGTGAAAAGTTATTTCAGATTGAAGACAAGTGAAGGAAAAAATCTTGCACAAACACGCTGAAAATTAAGCGTGGTCAGGTACGACAGTCACGAAAAATGTTAATGTCTCCATAACCATTATGTGTGATGTGCACAGCTGTTGTTAACCATGCCATGAGGAAGTGCCCAAGGAAGATTGAAGTTTATGTTCATGGATAAATCTGCTTGGAATTCCAAGATTTGCCAGGAAGTTCGAGCTCTGGACATCGTTTTCTCACATCACGATTTTGACACCAAATGTGTACAAAGATGATAACCTCAAGAATCGCGTGCTGCTTTTCAAAAATGCACACAAGGGATCTGTAGAGGTTTGAGCTAATTTGGTGAGCTATCACGACAGCCTGAGATGTGTAGTGGTGTCATCACTGTTGGACAGTGTTTATTAACGAAAAAACACTCAAATTTCGCTTCTTTGGAATTCACTGAATAGCCCTTAATTTCGCAAGAAGAGAAATATTTGGCAAAGTTTCTTTGGAATCCTAATCAGATTGGTAGAGGGTCTCAGGACACTACAGAGATGACCTGATTGTTAAACAAATCCGCCGAAGGGGTTGATGTTAAAATTTACTACCATTGTGCAGATTTTTAAGGAAGTAATCACGGAAAAAATAAGAAAATGTATTAAAAATTAAATTAAATAATTTTAATGATATTTTTCCATGAAACTACAGTAAATTATCTTTGTTTTGAGGGCTTCACGTTTTCTGTATGTTATTCCACCTTTGAGATATAAGTGATTATCTGCGTCCGGATTCTAACTGGACAATGCTTTAATTCCGAAGAAAAAGTGCTTGCGAATTTTTTTCTGGAGAAATCCGTGGAGGAAATTCTGAAGAAATCTCTTCAATAAAAGTCTGTTCAGAAAGTAATTTCAGAAGAGATTTGTTCACCAAAATCCTTTAACTTCTACAAGCTGGAATTTCTCAAGGAAATCCTAGATAAATTCTTCAAAAAACTACAGAAGAAATAAAATAAAAATATTTAAAATTTTAAAGGAATGTTTGAAAGAATACCTGAAAGAACTATGCAGTTATGCATAAAAATATTGCTTGAAAAATTCTTTGAAAAACGCTAAGAACATGTTCTGGGGGAATTGTTGAAAGAATCCTTGGAAAAAAATTAATAAATAAATTATAAAAAAAAGTCCATGAAGGAAGGTCTTAATAAATTCCTGGAAAAACTGAATAAAGTCCTGGAAAAACTTTTGGAGAAATCCCTGGAAGAACTTTTTGAATCTCTAGAGAATTTTCCAAAGGAATTTCCTAAAAAAAATTCCTGGAAAATCCCTGAATAAATTATGTCATACTTGAACGAAACTCTGAGGAAATTCAAGCAATAAGTTCTGAAAAAGCTGCTGAAACAAAATCTGAATTTCTAAAGGAAACCCCTGGAGGAATTTCTGAAAAAACAATGTTCGAATCTTTGTAGAAAATTGCTTCTGAAATTATACCTTTTAAATAAACGTTTGAAAAAAAAATCTTGAAGAAAATCGAAGGAAGAATTTCGTGAGAAATTTTGGAGAAACCCCCAAAAAAAATATTTAGAAAAATCGTCGACGGATTATCGACAGCTGACAAGATCTTCACCGTGCGGCAAATTCTCCGAAAATGCTGCAAATTCCAGGTCCTAACGCATTGTCTGCTCATCGACTTCAAGGCGGCGTACGACAGTATCAATCGCACACAGCTATGGAAAATCATGGACAAGAACGGCTTCTCCGGCAAATCCACTAAATCAAAGTAACGATTAATGCTGTAAAGAACTGTCTTGTTCTTGCGGCTTTGTTTTCTGTCAGTTTTTTTTTTCAAGTATGAAGAATTTGTTTTTGTTATATTTTCTTGAGTATCACAATTACAATACAGTTTTGCACTATTATATGCAAAATACCTAGAAGATCCTTTCGAAACCAAAAATGATTAAAACAATATTGCAGTTTTGGCAAAAATAGTTTAAATAGGGTTCGGCTATAATAGGTTCATATAGCCACAGCTGTAAAAGTGTGGGTATTCAGCTTGATCATGCTGAAGATGATGGGGTCGATTCCCGGTCCAGGAACTTTTCGAAATGAAAATATCCCTGACGTCCTTAGGCATAAAGTATGTTCGAACCATCCATACGATACACAGGAGCAACATAATCACTAGTAGAGGATGCTGAGCAGCAGGCTATGTCCCAGTGGGGACGTATGCCAATAAAAAGTGATTACACATGATTAACTTTTGGTCTGTCTCAAGAGCAAACTTATGTGTGTCTGACAGATTTTGGGCCGCTGAATCCGAATCCAGATTTGCTCCAGCACGTCACAATTTTGAGCTATACCCCAATTTATAGGGCAAAATATGCAATTTGAGGCCTTTTTCACTGCCAGCCATTAAGCATGGAATAGTTATTTATGTAACGAGTTGCAAAAAGTTGATTTTTTCAGCACGAGTCGTACATTTATCCAACGAGGCTGGCCGAGTTGGATAAATACGAAGAGTGCTGAAAAAATCGAGTTTTGCAACGAGTTTCATACAAAATTTTATGCAATGATTTTTTTTCATAATGCAACCCATTTGAGTTGCATAATGTTCATAATGCAACTCAAATGAGTTGCATTATGAACATTATACAACTATTTTTCATTATGCAACTCATTTCAGTTGCATAATGAGCCAGTTCGGAAAAGTTGGCCATTATGATACCAAAATTAGTTATATAAAATGTAAATTATGATACTGAATTGCATAAACATTTTTTTTAAGAAATCAAATGGTAAATTGGTCAATTAACACCTATGTGCCTGTGCCTCATTTTGCACCCTATTTCAAAACTTTAAAAATCTGATTCTCAGCCGTTTCTCAACGAAAATTTGTGAAATTTTGACAGTTGATCACAAATTCCTTCTAGTTTATGGAACCGGTATCATGGTTCCGATTTTTTCCGTTGTTCCGGATTTATGGCCGTGGGTACTGGGGTAACCTCCTTATCAGATAGAGGTGCAACCTATAATTCGCCTTCGAAAACTAGCTTGCGGCATTCCAAACTTCATGATTTTGCAAAACAAGAGTATTGGAGCATATTTCTAGAGATGCAGAATACACTGGCCACATCTCCGGATGTTCCGGAAACCTGGTGCCCTCAGGGAAGTGGCCACTTTCTGACCGGTTCTGAAACCTAGCTTGCGACATATCAAACTTCATGATTTTGTAAAACAAGACAATTGGTACATGTTTTGAGAGATTTCGGATACACTGGTCACTTCTCCGGATGTTCCGGAAACCTGGTGCCCCCAGGGAAGTGGTCACTTTCTGATAAGTTCTGAACCCTAGCTTGCGACATATCAAACTTCATGATTTTGCAAAACAAGACTATTGGTACATCTTTTCAGAGATTTCGGATACACTGGCCACATCTCCGGATGTTCCGGAAACCTGGTGCCCCCAGGGAAGTGGCCACTTTCTGACCGGTTCTGAAACCTAGCATGCGACATATCAAACTTCATGATTTTGCAAAACAAGAAAATTGGTACATGTTTTCAGAGATTTCGGATACACTGGCCACATCACCGGATGTTCCGGAAACCTGGTGCCCCCAGGGAAGTGGTCACTTTTTGACCTTGGATAGAGACGAACCAGCCAAGGGCTGAAAGTCTCTTTAATAAAGACAAATCAATCAATCAACTTTCTGACCAGTTCTGAACCCTAGCTTGCGACATATATACTTCATGATTTTGTAAAACAAGACTATTGGTACATGTTTTGAGAGATTTCGGATACACTGGTCACTTCTCCGGATTTTCCGGAAACCTGGTGCTCCCAGGGAAGTGGTCACTTTCTGACCAGTCCTGAACCCTATCTTGCAACATATCAAACTTCATGATTTTGCAAAACAAGAAAATTGGTACATGTTTTCAGAGATTTCGGATACACTGGCCACATCTCCGGATGTTCCGGAAACCTGGTGCCCCCAGGGAAGTGGCCACTTTCTGACCAGTTCTAAACCTTAGCTTGCGGCATATCAAACTTCATGATTTTGCAAAACAAGACTATTGGTACATGTTTTGAGAGATTTCAGATACACTGGCCACATCTCCGGATGTTCCGGAAACATGGTGCCCCCAGGAAAGTGGCCACTTTCTGACCGGTTCTGAAACCTCGCTTGCGACATATCAAACTTCATGATTTTGCGAAACAAGAAAGACCATGTTTCTAGAGATTTCTGATGCATCGGCCACTTCTCCGGTTGTTCCGGAAAGTTGATATGTCGCGAGCTAAGGTTCAGAACTGGTCAGAAAGTGGCCACTTTCCTGGAGACACCAGGTTTCCGGAACATCCGGAGATGTGGCCAGTGTATCCGAAATCTCTCAAAACATGTACCAATAGTCTTGTTTTGCAAAATCATGAAGTTTGATATGCCGCAAGCTAAGGTTTAGAACTGGTCAGAAAGTGGCCACTTCCCTGGGGGCACCAGGTTTCCGGAACATCCGGAGATGTGGCCAGTGTATCCGAAATCTCTGAAAACATGTACCAATTTTCTTGTTTTGCAAAATCATGAAGTTTGATATGTCGCAAGCTAGGTTTCGAAACCGGTCAGAAAGTGGCCACTTCCCTGAGGGCACCAGGTTTCCGGAACATCCGGAGAAGTGGCCAGTGTATTCAGCATCTCTAGAAATATGCTCCAATACTCTTGTTTTGCAAAATCATGAAGTTTGGAATGCCGCAAGCTAGTTTTCGAAGGCGAATTATAGGTTGCACCTCTATCTGATAAGGAGGTTACCCCAGTATCCACGGCCATAAATCCGGAACAACGTAAAAAATCGGAACCGTGATACCGGTTCCATAAACTAGAAGGATTCTGTGATCAACTGTCAAAATTTCACAAATTTTCGTTGAGAAACGGCTGAGAATCAGATTTTTAAAGTTTTGAAATAGGGTGCAAAATGAGGCACAGGCACATAGGTGTTAACCTGTAAATTAACGAGCCATGGGAAATATTTTGTTTTGTATTTTTACCAAATTTGATAGATTTAAGCATTTTATGTTAGTATGTAAACTTGCATGCAACTTTTGGAGGGTGACTTGTATGGGAAATATCGTACCTAACATAAACACCGGGATTATGAGCTATGAGATTTCTGAAATTTGTAAGTTCACTAGCGCCGCCTAGTGACAGAATTGCGAATCAAGTCTATGCCATACTGATCAACTTTGCCAAAGACATCAACTTTCTAAGTTATCAGGATTCTGAGCAATGAGATTTCTAAAAATTTTATGTTTACTAGCGCCGTCTAGTGACAGAATTGCGAAGCAAGTGTTCAATTTTATGTAAATCTAGGTCATATTGATCAACTTTGCCGAAGACACCAACTTTCTTAGTTGTCAGGATTCTGAGATTTCTAAAATTTGCATGTTCATTAGCGCCGCCTAGTGGCGGAATTGCGAAACAAGTGTTCATTTTTATGTAGGGGAAAAGCGGGTAACACCGTCAGGGTGGGTAAGCCCGTCACCTCAATGATTCTACCAGAAAATAGTTAATTAGTAGCTTTTTGGCCACACCTTATTTGTTTTTACCGTTTTTACTCTTTTGAGACACATAATACCAACATGGACCTGTCAAACGCGAAGAAAATAAACAAAACAAACGCACACATTGTTGCACCAACGGTGGATGTAATTTTTCGTCGGTAGAATTTAGCCTCTGGATTACAAAACAAGTATATAAATTTATTTTAATCAATCAGGTATTCTCATCTGTACTATTCTTTAGTGCCAAGATTCATCGAAAGGTCAGTTTCAACAATTTTTCAGAAATTACGGTGCAATTTAGGAAAAGTTGGCTTTTCGGGTAAACCCGTCACTCATCGTGATGCATCGGCGAGGATTATTTCAGGAACTCTTTTTTGGATTTCTTCAGGTATTCCTCCAGTGATTCTTCAAGGAATCACCTGAGGGCTGACAAAATAGAATCATAATTATTTTTATCTAGTTCAGTTAATCGAGGTGCAATCATGTTCAACGCTTTACGGAGCAGAAAGTTACGATATATCGAGGTATGACCGTGTGTGTGATGGGTTCGATTTCCAGTCGGTCCAGGATCTTTTCGTAAAGGAAATTTCCTTGACTTTCTTGGGCATATTCTATAAAATATCTTCGTACCTGCCACATGATATACACATTCAAAATGGTCATTGGCAGAGGCAGCTCTCAGTTAATAACTGTGGAAGGGCTCATAGAACAAGTATAACAACAGGCTTTTTCCAGTTGGAACATAATGCCAAGAAGAAAAAGAAGAAGAGAACGAGCGAGGTGTTTTGGTAGTATGGACTTTTTAACAACGGTGCGAAAGGTTAAATCATAGGCTGTTCTTTCCAGTTATACTGATGTACATGGAGAACAACGGCATGATCGCGTAAGTAGTTTTTTCCTTATTTGGCATTCGGCCAAACCGCAAAAAGACCCTTTTTGCCAAATGGATGATTAGAGAAATTGGTAAACCATCACTAATCATCAAAAATATATTGGAAACATTTTCAAATAAAAATCTTCAAAAGTATCTTGAAAAAAAAAGGTATGACGGACTTTCCCCATAGAGATGACGGTCTTAGCCGCACTTCATTAACAATATCAATATTTAATATGTTTGTGTTATGTTCATAATTCGGAGGAATAAACATATTTTGAATATTTTAATGTACAAATCTTATAAAATACTAATGTATCAAACACTCTGCGTGGTCAAAATATAAAATTACCTCTTACATTAATTTTGAATAATCCCAATGCTTAAGGTGACGGGGTTACCCCTTCCTCCCCTAAGTCTATGTCAACTTTGATCAACTTTGCCGAAGACACCTGCTTTCTAAGTTATCAGGATTCTGAGCTATGAGATTTCTAAAATTTGCATGTTCACTAGCGCCGCCTAGTGGCAGAATTGAGAAACAAGTGTTCATTTTTATATAAGTCTAGGTCATACTGATCAATTTTGCCGAAGACACTAACTTTCTAAGTTATCGGGGTTTTGAGATATGAGGTTTTGAAAATTTGCATGCTCACTAGCGCCATCCAGCGGAGGAATTTCGAACTTCACAACTCATCATCAGTAAGCTATTTACGTACCCAACCACTTTCCCGAAGACACTATCCTTCCAAATTGTCAGGGTCTTGAGCTGTCGCATATCGTAACGTTTGCTTGACAACTAGATATGGTTCCTGTAGTGCAATTTATCATCAAACTGTTGATGGTACCTCTAGCGGCCAAATGGTCAACTAATCATATGAACCAAATCTCTAAATGGCAGATGTTTTCAATCCCTAAAAATTTGCCGAAAAAAGTATTGCGCTATCTCTTAACATACCCGAGATAATAGGTCACACCCCCAAAAGCCGAAATCCCATAAGCTGTTAGTCTCCTATTAACCCTCCTTTGGCATTAGCGTCATTTTTGACCCAAACCGTACACTACGTCAGCGAGTTGCTGCCAACGTGATGCAAAAGGAAGGTTAAGCGGATTCCTATTGCACCCCCCGACCAGTGATCTTATAGGAGTCTCGACTGTACGATGTTAAATTTGATGCCGCGTCTCATACAGATCTCATATTTGTAACCTTCAAAAGAATAAAAAAATCGATGTTTTCGGGGAATACCATTGCCAATGCATGTGTACGTACACACCGAAAAGTTTCTTATGGATTTTCATCTCCTGTGCTTAAATAACTCGTTCCGTAAAAAAAGTGCTCACTCCCCAATGGCCGAGGTGTAATAAATTCCTCCAATGGGTTTTCCGAGCCATAACCCAGCGGGGCAGCATATGGGAGAAAACAACACTCGTATTCCCTTCGGTACTCTTTATGTTTTCCCTGCAAAACATGACGTTGTTTATATACACAACTAGTGTGTATCTGCGGCACAGGGCTAACTCCACACAATTCGTAAACATCCAACCCCTTGAGCAATGGCAATGAAGCATATGTCGGCAAACCTTCAGGGGCTGTTCATTGCCTACGCACATCGATTTTTGAACGTTCTAGATCCCCTCCTTTCTTGATGACTTTTGCTCCATTCACTAATTTCAAAGAATATTTGGAAGGAAGTCTTTATGTCCCGAAATGTCTACGTAGTTCATGAACATCCCATGACTTCAAACAGATAATGTGCGCGCGCTTCGGGAACGCCGGACCGTCCACCTATCTATCCATCCATCCATCCATCCGTCCGTCAATCGATGCTCTGGGGCAATATGTCAATTTTAGCTCGTTCCGTTTTCGCTAACCGTTCTGGCCGCGGCTGGGATGGTCGTCGTTTAGTGGAAGTTTCCTCTCGTTTTACCAGGTTGAAGAGGGAGAAGTGGGAGGATTGGTCAATAGAACCCTCCTCCCGCCTGCCTATAGGTACGAGCTGTCTCGTAAAAGTTATGAACACGATCGCCACGAAAATCGATGGCAGATGGGGGGTGAAGGAAAAGCGAGGTGATAAATTACTTTGGAAAACAACGCGGGCAGACAGAAGTGCGCGTCTTTGGGTCGCGTGGACGCGATTGAAACGTTCAAAGGGCTTGACGGGTGTGTAGGTGTTTAAGTATAAGACAATTTTCTAACGGAGAGTGATAATTGATGAATGTAAACATACATGTACTCAGAACCGATGCGGTCAACGGGTGTGCTTTTCGTAGTTTCTTAATCACAAATTTGCATTCTGCTGCGTCATATCATTTCCGGATGTTTTAAGGCATAGTATTTCATTGCTTGCATAAGTATATGTATATTGTCGAAATATTAAACACGCGGGTGTTCTACAAGACCAAGCCAAAGATTTCTGGGATTTCTCGGTCGGTTGAGAACTTTTCGACATGAAACTTTCCTTCATTTCCTTGGACGTAGATTATCCTCAGGTAACACACTTGTTACAGAAGAGTCACGGCGGCGCAGGAGTCACTGTGACATACTTCTATCAAGTACGTATGTATTAGTTAGAAGTAAGTCACAGTGGTGGAGCGGACCTGGTTCATTAATTTATTTAGTTCATTATCAAATTCTGAATCAACAATTTGCCGCCATAATACTCGATTTGAAGCTGCAGCTCTCCAACGTCGGTCACGCCCAACGCTCGCCAGATCACGCTCCACCTGGTCCACTCATCGTACTCTCTGCGCTCCACGCCTTCTTGTACCAACCGGTTAGCAAACACCAACGTTGCAGGGTTGTTGTTCGGCATTCTTGCAACACGCTCTGCCTACCGTATCCGCCCAGCTTTAGCCACAGGATGTTGGGTTCACCGTAGAGTGCAGCGAGCTCGTGGTTCATCCTTCTCCGCCACACACCGTTCTCCTGCACGCCGCCGAAGATCGTCCTTAGCACGCGTCGCTCGAAAACTCCGAGTGCTTGCAGGTCCTCCTCGTATTTCACGGCTCACGTTATTGTCAGCCGTTAGCAAGGAACCGAGGTAGACGAATTCTTCAACCACCTCGAAAATATCCCCGTCTATCGTAACATCGCTGCCAAGGCTTGACCTGTCTCGCTCAGTCGCACCTACCAGCCTGTACTTTGCCGCATTCACCACCAGTCCGACCTTTGCTGCTTCACGTTTCAGGCGGGTGTACAGTTCTGCCACCGTTCCAAATGTTCAAGCAATAATATCCATATCATCCGCAATGTCCAATAATATTCATATCATCCGCAAAATAGACAAATTGGTCGGATTTCGTGAAAATCTTTCCCCGGCTGTTGAGCCCGGCTCGACGCATAACACCTTCCAGAGCGATGTTGAATAGTAAGCAGGAAAGTCCATCACCTTGTCGTAGTCCCCGTCAAGATTCAAATGAACTGGATAGTTCACCCGAAATCCTTACACTGTTCTGCACACCTTCCATTGTTGCTCTTATCAGTCTGGTAAGCTTCCTGGGAAAGCTGTTCTCGTCCATGATTTTCCATAGCTCTGTGCGGTCGATACTGTCGTATGCCGCCTTGAAGTCGATGAACAGGTGGTGCGTTGGGACCTGGTATTCACGGCATTTCTGGAGGATTTGCCGTACGGTGAAGATCTGGTCTGTTGTCGACCGGCCGTCGATGAAACCGGCTTGGTAACTTCCCACGAACTCATTTACTTTAGGTGAAAGACAACGGAAGATGATCTGGGATAGCGCTTTGTAGACGGCATTTAAAATGGTGATCGCTTGAAAGTTCTCACACATTAACTTGTCGCCTTTCTTGTGGATGGGACAGATTATCCCTTCCTTCCACTCCTCCGGTAGCTGTTCGGTTTCCCAGATCTCGACTACTAACTGGTGCAGACAGGTGGCCAACTTTTCCGGGCCCAGCTTGATGAGTTCTGCTGCGACACCTTCCTTACCAGCCGTTTTGTTGTTTTTGAGCTGGTGGATGGCATCCTCAACTTCTCTCAGCGTGGAAGTTGATTCGTTTCCGTCCTCTGCTGCACCAACATAGGCATATCCTCCGCTGCCTTGATCCCCCGTGCCTACATTCTCTTCGCCATTCATGTGTTCATCGAAGTGCTGCTTCCACCTTTCGATCACCTCACGTTTGTCCGTCAAAAGGCTTCCGTTCTTATTCCTGCAGATTTCGGCTTGCGGCACCTAGCCCTTGCGGGATGCGTTTAGCTTCTGTTAGAACTTAAGTGTTTCTTGTGAACGGCACAGCAGTTCCATTTCCTCGCACTCCGCTTCTTGCAGGCGGCGCTTTTTCTCCCGAAAGACACAGGTCTGCTGCTTTCGCTTCTGTCTGTATCGCCCCACATTCTATCGGTTTCCATGCTGCAGCATTACCCCCCGCGCTGCGTCCTTCTCCTCCAGAACCGCACTGCACTCCTCGTCGAACCAATGGTTTCGTCGACTCCGTACTACGTACCCGATAGTGCTCTCGGCTGCGTTGTTGATGGCTGCTTTGACTGTACTCCAGCAGTCCTCCAGCGGGGCCACATCGAGCACACCCTCGTCCGGCAACGCTACCTCGAGATTCTGCGCGTATGCGGTGGCGACATCCGGTTGCTTCAGTCGCTCTAGATCGTACCGGGTACTGTACATTGGTAATAACGGAGAGTTTTCTTGTGGTGAGCTCCAGGTGTAACGATACGGGAAGCTATGCTGGAAGAAGGTGCTACGAATGGTCATGTTCTTGGAGGCGGTGCAATCGATGAGGCGTAGGCTATTTTTGTTCGTCTACTGGTGGGCGCTGAACTTTCCAATCGTCGGTCTGAATTCCTTCTCCTGGCTTTCCTAAGCGTTTAGGTCCCCTATGATGATCTTGACCTACGGGTTCTGCATTGGCAATTCCTCCAACTATAGTGTGCTAAATAGCTAGGTTCGAGCGCCAGTCTTCAACGGGGGTGATGTTTAAGTTATCACAAAACCAAAAAAAAAGATATTAGGTTTTGTGATGATTCTCAAAAATTGAAGAATTTCTGATTGAAAAGACCTTGCTGGAACCTCTAGAATAATCTTTTGAGAAATTTTTTAGCAGAATTCTTGGCTAAATCTATGATTCCTGGGAGGATTTCGTGGATGGACATATTTACAAAGGAATCCGAGCCAAAGGAATTACAGCCCTCTGTAAAGATTCCTAGAAAATTTCTTAACGATTTTCTGTAACAAATCCTTGTAAATATCTCTTGAAAAAATTCTGAATAAATCCATGGAAAAATTCCAAGAAGTACCCACGGAGGAAAACATGGAAGACTTTCCGAGAAAATGACATGGAGCAATACCAGGAATACCGAGAGGAATTTCTGAAGGAATCTCTATATGTATTTTTGTAGAAATCATTGAAAAAATTCCTGCTGGAACCACTGAACGAAATTATGCGGAAATCACAGGTCGAATTCCTTAATAAATTGTTGGGGGCATTCATGCGGGTATTTCTAATGGAATCTATAGAGCATTTCCACCTCAAAGCACGAATCGCGTAGACGCGACCGTTTTTCATGTTATTTGTTTTGTAATATTCTTCATCTAACTGTTGAAAAGTGCGTATGGACAACAACCTAAATTAATTCTTCAAACATGCAGTAGCGAAAGAGGTCCGAATCCCGATCTCTAGTGATTAAAGTTACGGTTCTCCGGGTAGAAACGGACGGGAAACTGGAATATCGAATGACGGTTGAAAGATTGAAAAATCTACATGACGAAAAACAACCAAAAACTCGATTCCTTGATAAAGATCCGATACGGATCGAAACGTCGGAGTAAGGGAACATAAGGTGTTTTTGATCTCACAATCGAACTGAAAAGCCAAGAAATTCTCCAAAAAAATATTATAACTTGAAAACGGTTTGTTTGATTTTATTGATGTCTCTAAAGATGTTTCAGGATATTTGAAGGACTTTTTGACAAAATGCGCTGAGAGAAATATTCATTGTGAAGCTATGTTAAGTATCATATAACTTCAATTTTCCAAAATACTTGCCATTCGATTTTTTAATTATTTTTTTGGTAGAAAGCTGGCTTTCAGTATCAAAATTTGCCAAGCAGGATAGTCAATTGCTTTTAACCTTTTAGGACGCACTCTGTTTTAAAATGTACAACACCACCAAAAACCTCGCTCGTCGTAGACAGTGCGAGCGCGGTGCAGTTTCAGATACTTTTAGGGCGCATCTTGAAAGGTTAACTATTTTTTTCCGAAATTTTCTTTTTCATCGATTTTTAAAACAAGCAAAAGGAAACTGTTTGGCCAGGAACCGTCCCCACGTTGTGACTTTTAAAATAAATATAGACGAGGTGTATAATTGTTCTGCCATGGCAGCGGTCAGAGTAACTACTGAACTTTATTATTGATGTTGAGATTACATAAGTAAACATTTAGCGACATCTAAACGTGAAATATATAATCTTTATTGATAGGGTGAGACATTTGCGCGAACAGAAACATTTTTTGAGAATTTTTATTTCTAACAGATTCCAATGAGAAAAAAAACTTTTTTCCTATATCAAACCATACTTAAGTTACAGCAAATTCGAAAAATAAAAAAAATGGACCTTCTCTAATATAATTCGAAACGGTTCGAAAATCCACATATTTGAGAAATTATTGATTTTTTTCATCAAAACTGTAGAAAAGTAAAAAAATCTTCACACGCTCCCATACATTTTCATTCATTTATTTGATTTTCAAAATTAGCAGTAACTTAAGTATGGTTGGATGTAAGAAAAAAATTACGTCTAGTTTGTTCATTGGATTTTGTACGCAAAATCAATGTTTGAATTACAATCTTAAACATTGTTTCCTTTTGATTGCTTAAAAATCGACGAAAAATTAAAAAAAATAAAGAAGAAATAGTTAGAAACCTTTGACCATCCTGGGCTACTTGTAAAATTTAGGGATTAGCTTTCTACAGAAAAATAAAAAAAAAACTCTAAAGGTAAGATTTTTGGAAAATTGAATTTATATAATATCAAACAAAGAATCCGCAATGTATATTACTCTCAGTGTATTTTATAAGTCCTTCAAATATCCTCAAACATCTTCGAAGACACTATTTCAATCCAACAAACCGTTTTCGAGTTATAATTTTGTGTAGAAGGAAATTAGATTTTTTTTTCATTTGCCCTTAAAAAAGTTATGTGATTGATGAGAAATGGTTATGTGATGATGCAAAAATATCTTATCTCTCTTCTTCTTCTTCTGAATGGCTTTACGTTCCCACTAGAGCTTGGCCTGCCTCTCATCAGTTTAGTGTTCCTTCAGTACTTCCACAGTTATTGATTGAATGGCTTTCTTTCCCGAGCAAAGTCCAACAACATAATGATAGCAAATCCAAAACACGATTTGTAATCAGCAGCAAATTGATATCACATTTTAATATCGAATTATCTTGAATTTATTTGATTTCAAATTTTGATTTCGTTTTGCTGTCACTTTAAATTATTATAAATATTAAAGTGTGAGTAATTTTAAAACTTCTAGGCATTCTAGTTTAATTCATTTAGTCATACAATATTTGTACAATTATCTTATTGTATTTAGGTTTCCATATTAATCGCAAAAACTCTACATTTAATGATTTTTTTTCCTTTTTTGCACTGATTGCAAAAACAGTTATCAATTTGCTATCACTGATGGCAGGAGCTGTTTTCAACTTGCTGTTACGGGAACATTTTTCTGCTCTCATTTTTGACCGTTAAAACGACCAAAACGACAACAACCTGAGTTATCAAAATTTGCAATATCACAACATCAAAACTAGTTTTCAATTTGCTATCAGACTTTGCTCGGGTTGCCTGCCTTTGCATGATTGTAAGGCAAGCACAATGATACACTATGCCCTGGGAGTCAAGAAATTTTTCCCGACCGTAACGGCAATCAATTCCGCCGTCTCCGAATTGGCGATCCATAGCTTTAACCAGGCTAACTGGAAACCCCTATGCAAAAGTATATGCTTTATGAAATCCAGCGCATGAACAAAATCATTTTCCAAATTTAAAATATTGTGTCAAAAATGGCATTTTTTTTCTTGTTTTGGATTGGAAATGCTTTATGGAGAAATCCTTGTCGGAGTCCCAGGTGGCGTTTGTGGTGGAATACCTTTACGAATTCATGAAGAAAACTTTGAATAAGTTTCATAAGAAATCCCTAGAGGTTTTGTCATGGGAAGTATTCTTGAAGGAATTTATGGAGAAAAATCTGATGAAATTTCTGTAGGAAACTCTGCAAGGAGTAAATCATGGAAGATTTTCTAAAATCCCCACTGGAGAAATTTGTGACGGAATCCGTCCATCAGTTTTTGTTTTTTTTTTTTTAAGAAATGGAATAATTTCAGAAGCCATCCATGAGAGGTATTCTGAAAGATTATTTCGAGAAATTTCAGGAGGAATCTCTAGAAAAAAGAATCCCTGACCAAAATTTCAGAATAGATTGCTCGAATATTTTCTCAAACAATTCTTGAAAGAATTATTGACGGAATTTCTGGAAAAATACTTAGATAATATTTTTAAGAAAATTTGGAGGGATTTCTGAAAAAAATCGGAAGATTTACAGAAAAAAACGGTAGAAATTCAGAAGAAGTCCCTGGATAAATTTCCAAATAAATTCCTGATATGTATCTTTTCTTAGACGGAAATTCTAAAAAAAAACCTGAAAGAAATCCCAATATCACAGCGATTAATGGACATAATGCAACTCTTTTTCAATATACAACCGGGCCCGGCAATAAAACTTGGTTCTGAAAGATTTGAAGAAAACTACGTTTTTTAAACTAGCGTAAAGTTGCAAACTATTTTCTTAGATTTTCTAAAAAAACGATAATTTTGATTTTTTAATAATGATAACTCCGGAAAACTATCACGGCGAGGACCTGGGATCGAATCCCACTCCCGACAAACTCGCAAAATGTGAGTTCTTCCTTCGGAAGGGAAGTAAAGCGTGGGTCCCGAGATGAACTAGCCTAGGGCTACAAATCTCGTTAATTCAGATAAAAAACTCAGGAAAACTACGCACAGCTCGAAAAGTCATTCGAAAAACTCCTCATATTTTCTGAAGTAACATGTTGATTTTTCAATTACTCTACAAAATTACAGAAAAATAGAATGGTTTTTGGATTTATTTCAAAAAATACTGACGCATATACGGAGAATAACTTTAATTAGAAAGTAGAGACGAACCAGCCAAGGGCTGAAAGTCCCTTTAATAAAGACAAATCGATCAACCAATAATTAGAAAGCTTTACATCGAAATTCCAAAATTCAGTAATCACAGCAAAATAAATCAAAGTCAAATCTTCAACAAACATGAAAAAAATAATATTTGTTCAAGCTAAAAGGGAAGATGTATTTTTATTTTAGTAATTGCTCTTCTTCATTGTTAATTTCCAGTAATTTATATGGCGTTTACATTTCAGTCCCTAGGAAAGCCTAGAAAACCCAAAAGAAAGTAATATAGGCATCCATTTTCAATTTCCATACAATTAGATACTTGCCTTCGAGCAAGAATGTTCTCCCATTTCCACGAAGTAGATTAATATCCCGCAATCCCTCTGTCTGGGTCTGCCCGCCTCTGCGAATCGGACGGTCAAATTGACCGGATAGAGATCTAGCTAATTACTACTGCCTCTGACCGCCGCAGCCGACGCCGCCACCGCCGCCGTTTCGATGACAGGATGGAGAACCCATTCATTTAGGCTGAGCAAGACGATTGGCTCAATTAGACCGGCTCTGGTGGTCGCTCCGGATACACCACAAGGGCATATGGAAATCAAACCAAAGGCTGGCTCGTGGCCATCCAAACATGTGATCCTCCTCATTTCGGTTTGTTTGAATGGGACACAATTTTTCTCCTTTGCAACGTCATGTGGGTAGAATTTGAAGATTGATTCGATTGAAGAAATCAAAAACATGGAAAATGGCGGGGCTCGAGACTGCAAGATCATCATAAGGGAAAAAGTAGCACTAGACTAAAATATATAAATAGTATAAAAACGTAAAATCATATCGTATATTTTGATTTTTAAATGAACTATTTCTTTCGTGTGACCGGCAGATACAGGGGGTGGTCAAAATGTTTGGGATAGGCAACTTTTTTATCTCTCACAAAAAGTTCAACATGCTGTAACTTTTCATAAAGTGCATCAAAAATTCCCAAATTTTGACTGCTTGTCAACCTATTATATGTGCAACATTGGTACAAATTTGGGCTCGATTGGTTAATCTTTCGCGGGGTTAGAACCGTTCTCGTCAAACACTATTTTTTAGACAATTATTTTTTGAACTGTTATAGGGGAAATTACCTATTCTCGGCCGTTTTGTTCTCTTCGTCTTGGGGCGTTTTTTGAACCCTATTGAACTCAGAGTTGGCCTCAAATCCTTCCCAACTAAGCTGAATGATATAGCCAAGTTTCAGGCAATTTGGTTGACAAAAATCTTCCATGACGAAGAGAACAAACCTGCCGATAATACCCAATGTCACCCTATCTCGGAAACCAGTGAACCAAATTGAATGAAAATTTGAACGTTTATCAACAATATATTGATACTCATTACGACATTATAATATTTAATATTTTCTCACGACGAGTAAAGTTATAGTGGTTTGACATTTTCACCCATATAGAGTAAAATAACTCAATTTTACAATATCGCACAAAAAAATCCAAATAGGTTCTAATATATCTTATTATAGATATCTTAAGAACAGAAGTAGAAAATCTTTGGATATCGAAACTAAAAATTAATCACAGTGATGTAAATTTTTTTCGATTTTTCGAGAAAGCGTCAATCCATCACAACTTTTTGCAACGTGTTAAAAGTACCAATGTTTTTTTAAAAGACACTACACCGTCTTCAACCAGAGGTTGTACAGACTGAACAAGCACTTACATATGACAACGGACAACACACATAACACCCAGTGGCCCAGTGGAGAATTTTCCGTTTCACGAAAAGTTTTCCCCGACTGGAGTGGGAATCGAACCAACACTCCGAGGCTTACGAAACGCCTAGATGACTGACGCCTCTAGCCACACGGCCACGAAGCCCACTTTTCAAGCCTTTTCAAGCAATAATATATTGTTGATAAACGTTCAAAATTTCATTCAATTCAGTTAACTGGTATCCGAGATATGACAGTTCAAAAATAAGTTCTCTAAAAAATCGTATTTTACGAGAACAGTTCCAGCTTCGCGAAAGTTTAACCAATCGAGCCCAAATTTGTACCAATGATGCACATATAATAGGTTGACAAGCAGTCAAAATTTGAGAATTTTTGATGCACTCTATGAAAAGTTACAGCTTGTTGATTTTTTTTGTGAGAGAAAAAAGGTTGCCTATCCCAAACATTTTTGCCACACACATACTCACATACAAAATCCACATACTCACAGATCGAAATCTCAGAAGTTCAAATGCACATATAGAAGTAAGCTTGCGAGTTAATAAGTACAATGTCCAATGAATTTATCTATCGAAAACCGCGTAAATCATGAATTTTACTGAATAATACCAAACAGAGAAAAAAATAATTATTTTACGCATAAAGAGTATTTTTCTACTTGAACTGAACTTTTTATTACTACTTTAAAAACATGTTTTGGAAATGTCAAACCTTGTATCGCCATAAATAACTAGAGAAAGAGAATGAATTGCAATGAAGTTCAAAACACGAGCGTGCTCACAGTTTTGATAAAAATGTTATACATATTTCTATCTTACATTACTTTTTAATTACGACTTTGATACACATTTGATTTGAACTTCTCGTAGCTAGACATGACCAACGGCCAAGTTTTGCAACGTGATGTAATAAAGCTAAATTCAAACCACTGACTGGCTGTCGTATTTATCTGCATCGCAGTCAGAAACTTTTCAAGAGCATGCAAATAAACAGATGCGCGACATTGATAGAGTGCCAGTCGAATCAACCTGCTGCTATATAGCGAGAAGAGCGCTACTGTTAGCCGTTGACAATCCAGTCCAGCCAGCCAGCGCCACCAGCCAGCGGGCTGAGCTCTGAGAGTCCAAACGACCAGACCAACGACAAAAACTGTTTGGGTCAAGTGCGAAAGCGTGATAATGACATGGAACATTGTTCGATTTTATCTTCCCCATTATGACACCGAACTGTGCAGCACACACCAGGGATGATACTTGACGATAAAACAGGAGACATCGGTTCCACGCTGTGTCGAACATAACAGGCTCCACGACAAAGTGTGGTCCGCTCGGTGATACCGAACCGAGCTATAATTACGTTGCGACAGGGAACAAGAGTTCACAAATTTAGATAACTCAATTTTGAGTATCACTTGAAGTGAATGCTTCGGTAATGTCTATACACATTTTCCATTATAAACTGTGTGCTTGGGGTTACAGGTTCGTTACTGTCATGAATCAGGAAAATCCAATATCGTCTGATAAGATCAGAACCCGTACTTGGTTGGGACCTGTGTGATGCAGTGTACAATGATTTATCTATCGCTATCGAGTATCGATGTAAGTTCAACAAGGAATTAGTTCGTTGATACTTTGTCATGCGGGCATTTCACTGTGAAGCCTTGAAATGTCTAACGGTCATTTATTTGATTCAGCTTGTGTAGTTCTCCAAGCAGAAGAATAATGGGAGCTGGATTTCTCTAGCCTACAGCTCTATTGTGCATTTTCAGTGGTCCTCGTATTTACCATCTATCAACCTTTATGAAATATTTCTCAAGCTTGTATGGTAAATTCCAAATGGATTGCTGAACTGAAAAGAATACCTAAGACAGATCGAGATCGGAACCGAAGACGTAAGAATACCGCAACTATCCGTAAATACCAACTACAGTCAGGTTTTTTTTACGCGGGGGATACGTACCGCGTAAAAAACTCAGTTTAAAATTAAACAAAACCGCGTAAAAAAAAGTCTCACCATTTCTCTACGAATCATGCAGAAATAAGACGATGATTTTTTTTTGTGTGGAGTTTCCATTTACGTGGCCGCGTAAATGAAAACCGCGTAAAAAAGACCTGACTGTAATCCGAAGCACTTTAGCAAAGACTGCTTTCACCAGGATGCAGATCTACAGCTTTGGAGAGGTATATTGAAAGAAAATAAACTGATCTAGATCAGATACAGCAAATCTATACCAAAACCAAAGATGTAAAATGTAGCAACTATCAACCTAAAGCATTTTGTTGAAGCCCTCTAAAAGCAAGTTCTAGTGTTCTGGAGAGACATTCTAAAAATATGTCTAGAGCAGTTACAGCCCATCTATATTAATATCTAAGGCTTGTAAATGTGGTAACAATAAATCCAAGACACTTCTTCAAAGACTCCAATCCTTCAGGATACATATCTAGATCACTACATAATCATATTAAAAGATACTACTCATCTAGATCAGCTAAAGCAGATACCTAAAGCATACTTCTGCAGCTAAAGCAGATCTAGAGCACAACCGAAGACTTAAGAATGTAGTACCAACTAATCCAAAGCACTTTGCCGGTGACTCCCCCCATAGGATGCATATCGAATTGAAAGATAAAACTTATCTAGATCAGTTTCAACAGATCTAGATCAAAACCAAAGGCATGAAAGTGTGGCACTAATCAATATGGCCAACTTTGCTGAAGAACCCTAACCCTCTAGGATGCTTCGCAAGAGCACTGGAGCGCTTGTTCGTCGGGAGCTGCAATGGATCGCAGCTAGGGATGTTCAAGATAGTTGCAATCATTTTGTATCACCTCTGCACTATAACTTGTTAGCAGAAATCACGTTTTGCAGTCATTGTATGTTGTCACGACTTAAGGCGAGACTGGAAGCATTTCCTCATTTTTTTGGTTTTGTTTTTTTTTATTAAAAATCGAAGCAATATTTTCAAAATTGATTGATTGATTGATTGATTGATTTTTTTTTGTGGTGGAAAGTATTTTCTATTTTTGCAGAAATCATTTTTTTTTTGTGAAATTTTGTTCAAAAATGGTTTCTGCAAAAACGAAAACATTTTTCATCGCGAAAAAAATTCAGAAGATACCGATACCGATAACCGATTTTGAAAATATTGCTTCGTTATTTAATAAAAAATCAAAAACCAAAAAGTGAGGAAATGCTTCCAGTTTCGCCTTAAATTCGCATGTCAAATAACTGATTTTTTTAAACGTTTCCCACTCACGCTATTCTGGAGGAAAAATGAGCATCTCTAAAAACATGAAAATTGTATAAAACAAAAGCAGAAAGGTTGGGGCAAAGATCCCTGTAATAAAATTTAAATTCGGATCACAGGCGGTTCAGCTGCTCAATGTAAAAGTTCCCACTTTTATCCTGTCACAGTATTTCGAGTGATAAACTTAGGGAAAAGTTTACAAGTCAAAAGTATTTTTCTACGGATGAGTAATTCTCGCTGAAACCAGGCCGCCATTTACATAAAGTCTGGGATTTCAATTTTTTTCTTGCTTATACGCTAGAATATGATAAAAAAGGATGAAAA
Source organism: Aedes albopictus (assembly GCF_035046485.1). NCBI lineage: Eukaryota > Metazoa > Arthropoda > Insecta > Diptera > Culicidae > Aedes > Aedes albopictus. The sequence continues at coordinate 229,444,635 of NC_085137.1, forward strand.
CCACTGTAACGGATAACTTGAAACCCTACAAAAGCTCATTTCCATATCGGGCCCCACGTTTGGGAACTATAGATACGAAAAATAAAATGGAACAAATGCACAAAACACAAACATGCAACACATAACATTAATTGTGCCCAGTTATCTAAATAGATGACGTAGTCCAATCCCAGGATGACGAGGTCTCATTTTTGTTCTTGGTCCATCAGTCAATCCTGCAATCGTATTTCTTCTGGCGGATTGCCTTTTTGTTTGCAGCGTTAGGTACTTGCTACTTGCTTACATAGCTTGTGCTTGGTCTAGGAATTTCTAATCCTAAGGGGCCCTCCAGATTCGGGCAACAACACAAGACCGTCTACAATTTGATGTCCGTGGGACGGCTTGTGTGTTTTGTACTGAATAGCTCCTGAAATGTTTGGAGCACTACAAATGCACATTAAAATTCAGGGACAGATGTACAAACCTTAGTATAACATACAAAATAAACTGACAAAATGTTCACAACAATTTACAAACGTAACACAACACCAGCAACAGCGGAAGAATTATTCAAGAATCGAAATCGCGATTCTCGAAAAATTCCTAAACAGTCCTATTTACCATTCTTTCATAGGTTGATAGCAGCGATGATCATTTTATTTGGTGTCACCAGACTAACTAAATTACGTAAGCCAAACGCTTACCAGATAACTCCGCGAATAAAATTGCCACCAGGCTAACTTAAAGCTAACTGCCACCAGGCTAACCTTAAACTAATTGCCACCAGGCTAACTTAAAACTAATAACGTAAGCGAATCCTGGCAAAGGGTATGATCTAACGCCATTAATCAACGGCCAAAGAACTGCCATCAACCAAGCATTTAATCTTCATCTATCTTTACTGTTGCGGACACTCATATCTGATCTACTCTAAGTTTACCTAACCTAAACCAGATGGATCAACAAAGAAACAATAAACTATAACTTGGGAACGTGGGTTTTTAGTTGGGCGCAAATGTAACGAGTAATACATTGGAACCTTGTAAATGCACAACGCCCCACGTTGGGTGCCAATGTAACAGATATATTAGAACCTTATGAATGCACATTTTATTTTTCGTATCAGGCCCCATGTTTGGGAACTAGATACGATCAATAAAATAGTACATTACAAATGCACAAAACACAAACATGCAAAACATAACATTAATTTGTGCCCAGCCATCCATACGGATAACGAAGTCCGAACTCAGGATGACGAGGTTTCATTATTGTTCTTGGTCCATCAGTCATCCTAGAATTGTATTTTGTTTGGCAGTTCGCCTTTTAGTTCGCAGCATCTGTTGCTGCATTCATAGCTTGTTTTGGTCTAGGAATTTCTAATCGGCAGACAATTAAACGTTCCATAATAAATACAAAATTTCCCATAAATAATTCTAAAAGTCCCAGTGAAGAAAGAGGGGTGTAAGCAGTAATGAATAACAAAGGTTCCATAAACAAATAAAAAAAATGCATAAATAAATCAAAAGTTTCCATAAATAATTGATTTTAGAGCAATAAAAAACATAAAAAATGCAAAGAATAATTCAACTGTTGCAATAAAAAAAGCCATTTTTCCCACCAAAAAACTTCGAATTTTCCATAAATAAATCCGATTTTTCCATAATAAGTTAGAAAATTCACAATAAAAATATATCGAAAAAGCAAATTGCACCTAATTTATCGCATAATATCTCAAAATTTAATGTTGTAACATATACAAAACTTCACTTTTCTATGAAAGGCAAGTATAGACCTTTCATTTGAAGTTGAACAATTTTTGGCAGCCATCTTGAATTTGGTCGCCATTTTGAATTTTATCATTAAATTGCGATTTTCGCTGTGTTCGCAATCACCGATTTCAAACCCGAACTCATCATTAGAAACCTGAGAGTCTAAGCTTCCCAAAACATTCAAAAATTTAGGTGTGCATTGACCGCAACAATGATATATTGATGAAAACGTTAGGCGACCCCCTATTCTCCCATACATATGCACTTTTGGATAACCTATGCACTTTTTGGTGTCAAATTAAGACCAGCGCAATTGTGTTGATCCGTCTTCAAGGCGGTCGATGTTCTATAAGAAATTGGGTTCTTTAGGGGCATCCGGATTATTTTAAAACCGGATTCTCCGCCCTACAATTAGTTGAAATCCAAAATTTCATAGTTTTCGGACTCCGGGAACTATTTTTAAAATGCATTCAAAGTTTGTATGGGGATTTTTTTTTGTATGGGCCGAACTGTCACTTTATCGATTGAACTGTCATTCTATCCACAAAAAAGAAAACTGTTTTGTTAATTTAACCATCAAAACAAATGTATTGGAATCCAATAAAATTGCGTTATACTCAGAAAAATGAGCTCTTTCGATTAGGCAATAGAAAATAGAAATATTTTATTCACTAAACAACCCAATTACTGAAAATTGCCTACTATCAGGCATTCAATGGTATAGAAGATTAAATCATTTCAAAGTGTTTGTTTGTAGAAATTTGGACGTATAATTTTGACTTAAGGAACACGAGGTCAGCTTGACAGGGTATTCAAATCATAGAAGTGAATAAGAAGAAGTGAATAAGAACATAAAATCTCAATTCTATTCTAATTCATAATATTACACTAGTTTACAAAATAAAATGAAAGTCGTGACCTTCTATCAACGACCAAAATTTTTGAAGCACAATTTAGCACTGATTTCGAAACCGTGCTTCAAAAAATTTTAAGTAGAACAGTTTTTGAGTTTGACCTCAATATTGAGTTTTGCAACTGTTTAAATTATGGAATTTATTAAAATTCAAATATCTTGCTGTTTGTTCAATCAATTTTGAATCTTTTTCCATAAATTAAAAGCTGAATATAATACCATTCGATCATCTGAATGCAGGTTTTGCGTCAGATTGATGAAATTCAAGAAATTGGCAAGTTTTAGGGACGATGTCCTTAAATTTTGGCGAAATTTCCAAAAATATATGAAGAAATGTATTTTTTTCAATAAGTAAAAAACAATTTAAAATTTCTTTCTCAACGTTTATTTGACATATCATATGTAGGCGAGTCACAGTAAAAAATTCTCGAAAAAATGCTCAATCGGAGCATTGATTACGGAGAATGAGATGTGTGAAGTTAGCAACTTTGCTTAAAAATAGAACAAAAATCGATTTCAAATCATCAACCTTGTATGGAAAGTCGAAAAAAATTCCGCTCTACTGAAATTTTTTTTCCTTCGCGTTTTCGAACTCAGGGCATGGTTCTACACCAAAAATGATCATCAGCTTACCGAGTTCAAAAATGCTGTAAACTAGTGTTATCAATTTGATAATATGGAGTAATATTAATCACCCAAGTATTCAAAGTTCTTCGAAATACTCAAACAAGCTGATATCCTGTTCCTTGAGTTTCAATTATACGTCTAAATTTTTGCAAACTAACGCTTTGTAGTGATTTAATAATTATAATCAATCTTCTATACCATAAAACGCTTAAAAATAGGTAATTTCCGATGGAACTTCGACCGCTTCGGGGTGAACCAGCACAATTGTGCTGGTCCCACTTTGACCACCCAGAAATCTTGTGCTTTTCAACAAAGTTCCACTTTTTCTTCGTCGTTTAGCAGAATTACTCTTTTTCTATCGATTTTTATCCCTGCATACCTGAATTAAACAGATAATTATACAATAACGACAGATACAACTTTTTCAACTTCTAGGGTGATTGTTTACTTTTTGTTCAACTTATTGGGGTGTTTTTAATAAACAATTGCAATCAAAGCTGAGGCTTCAAAATATGTACAAGTATAAGTCCCAAGTAACAATCAGCATGCCTTGAAGACTTATTCATGTTTTATCCTGGTTTTATACGAGCATGTGAAAAAGCTAGTTGTTCTATATTAGTTTTATGTGGTAGTTTTTTACTTTGCATCTTTGGCATTCCATAAAACTATCATATAACTTCTGCAATCGTCATTGAAAGACTTGCAAGTGGTCATGAATTGGTTTTATCACTAATTATATGCCATTTCAATAAAACTTACATTTGCGGTTGTTGTCGGAAAAATTTCTTTTTGTAAACAAATAAACAAAACTGTGAGGCAACGCTTAGAACAAACAAAAGATTTCGTGGCCGTATCATAGACCAAGAAATGCTGTGATAAAACCGTTAGTTCTATCATAAGCTCAGTTATGACCACCTGAGGAGGGTTAGCCCTATTGGAGAAATCATCAGGAACACAGAGTTTTATCAGAAAAATATGTCGCCTAGCCGGGATAATTTATGTAAATACAGAAAAATCATTACTCAATATTATGATTTCACGTACAGCGCTTAAGATTAAACTTAACGATTCAACACGTTTCCGTCACATTATTTTCAGTAAAATTACATAATGTTTTTGAAGCTCCGCTATTTTGTAAAAACTTTTTTCACGCCCAATTTCACCGAGTTAATTAAATGCATTTAACTTTCTATTAATACACAGTTTGTGTAGCGCACTTATTTTTTGCCATTATCTCAGTCACATTCACCACAAATTTCCCGTGGCATTACTCCTAACACATATTAAATAGGAAATCAAATCTCAATTCCAGATCCGCATCTTTCCAATTCATGGCTGGATAAACAACCAAGCATAATTTATACTGACGATCGAGCATTGATAGTGAAAAATAATCAAAACAAATATTTGACAAGTCAGAATATGGTTTTATTTAGAAGGTTGATAAAACAATGATACAACCCGAAATCCTAAGCCGGTTCGCATACGAAGTCCTGTAGATCATATTAAGGCTGGGCCAACTGGTCAGATCGTGGACTTTTGGAGGCATAAAGTATTACTAGTAATCACTCGACCATAAAAAATAATTACATCACATATTTTGAGGATAAAACACCAGTTAAAAAAAATAAAACTACTGCAGAAAAACAGCACGATTGTGCTGGTTCGTCCGGAAAGAGATATACGAATACGAATAATAATATGAAATGAGCTCATCAACATACATCTATTACCTCCTATCAACTCTTTGATAGAAAAAAATAAACAAGATCGCTTAGAGAAAATCGAATTCCGGTGGTCAAAGCTACATACATGCACTGTTTATTGAGCTTTTCATTGAATATGATAAATAATCAGAATAAGGGGGTTAATATACCTTTTTTATTATAACTGCTCCTCTCTTTCCTTCGCGGACTTTTGTCCATACAAAAAATGTAAAATTAAATGGGGTGTTGTGAATTCATTGGGTGTTAAAGGAATCATCGTCACATTCAAAATCACTAAATTGCAATAATAAAATTACTAATTCCAAATTTGTTTCAAATGTTTGTGTGATAAGTAATATGCCTAACATGTATTGCAATTATGTATTGAGGTATAAATTCTTGGTAGGATTTCTGCTATAAGTCATAGAAACTAAAAATGTATCTTGCGATAAATTACTAGACAAAAAGCTTGTTGCATCAATCCTTGATAAGAATCCCCAAAGAATTGTTGAAGATTTGAGGATTTAATTGTAAGAGAAAATTGTGGCACGGACCTGGAGTGATAGGTAAACAATGTGAACTGTATGCTGAGGACCTGCGGTCCAATCCTACTCTCGGCATCTTACAAGAAGATGAGTTCTTCCAACGGAAGGGAAGTGAGATTTTGGCCAATTGGAGAATGAATGGAGATAAATATTCACCAGAAATGCTTGAGCTTTTGTTTCTGGACAATACTTCGTTGCGAATGTTTGCAGATTTTTTGTGTTATTGTCCGAGGGATTTATTAAGAACGGAGTCGAAACAGAATCTACCCAAGTAACACACTTGTCACCGAAGAGTCACGGCGGCGCAGGTTTTTGTTGCGCAGGAGTCATTGTGACTTACTTCTAACAAATAAACACTTACTTGCTAGAAGTAAGTCACAGTGACTTCTGCGCAACAACAACCTGCGCCGCCGTGACTCTTCGGTGACAAGTGTGTTACTTGGGTAACGAAACTCCTGAAGGAATCCCTGAAGAAACTCCTAGTGAAGCCCTGAAGAAATTCCTGGATTAATCCCTGAAAGAACTCTCAGAGAAATGCCAGAAGGAACTCCTGAAGGAATTTCCGAATGAACTCCTAGCGGGATTTTTATAAGAACTCCTGGAAAAATCACTGAAGGAACTCCTAAAGGAATCCATTAAGAAACTCCCGGAGGCATCCCCGAAAAACTTTTAGAGGAATTCATGATGGAACTCCTGGAGGAATATCTGAAAAAAAACCCAGGGGAATACCAAAAGGAACTCCCAGAAGAATACCTAAAGGAACTCCTGGAGAAACTTCTGGAGGAATTCCCGAAAGAACATCGGGCGGGATCCTTGAAAGAACTCCTGGAAAAATACTGAAGGAACTCCTGAAGTAATCAATGAACAAACTCCTGGAGAAATCTCTGAAAAACTCCTGAAGGAGTTCATGGAGGAATTCCTGGAGGAATACCTGAAAGAACTCCTGAAGAAACTTCTGGAGGAATTCTCGGAAGAACACCTGGCGGGATCCTTGAAAGAACTTCTGAAGAAATTCATGAAGGAACTCCTGGAGAAATCCCTGAAGCAATACCCAGGGAAATATCAGAAGCAACTCCTGGAGGAATCTCCACAAGAACTCCTAGAGAAACCCATGAAGAAACTCCTGGAGGAATCCCTGAAAAAACTCCTGGAGGAATCCCCGAAGGAGCTTCTGGAGAAATTCATGAAGGAACTCCTGTAGGAATCCCTACGGGAACTCCTGGATGACTCCCTAAAGGAACTCCTAGCAGAATCACTTAAGAGATTCCTAGAGGAATCACTGAAGGAACTCTTGGAGGAATCCCTGAAGAAACTCTTAGCGGAATCCCTGGATAAGCACCTGGAGGAATCCCTGAAAAACTCCTGGAGCAATCCTTGAAGGAACTCTCAGGGGAATACCAGAAGCAACTCCTAGAGGAATTCCTGAAGGAACTCCAGGAGGAATTCCTAAAGAAACTCCTGGAGGAATCCCAGAAGGAACTCCTGAAGGAATATCGGAAGGAACTCCTGAAGGAACTCTAGGAGGAATTCCTAAAGGAGCTCCTTGAGGGATCCCAGAAAGAACTCCTGGAGGAGTCCCTGAGGGAACACCTGGAGAAATCCTAGAAGAAACTCCTGGAAAAATCCCAGAAAGAACTCCTGGAGGAACCCTTGAAGGAAATCCTAGAGGAGTGCTAAAAGGAACTCCAGGAGGAATCCCTGAAGAAACTCCTGGAGGAATCCTTATAGGAACTTCTGGAGGAACTCCTAAACTCCTTCGGCCGTCAAAAACTTTTTAATAGCTTTTCAACCAAAATTTGAAAAAAAAAAAATTAAATCTCAAACTTCTTTACAAATTCTGCAAACAAAAACACAATTTTAATTAATCACCAAAACACCAAAAATCGGTAACTCATCTTGAAATCGCAAATTTACAAAGAAAAACTCAAATTTAATAATGTATTTGAATTTTATGAAAAGTTTAAGATTTCTGAAGAATCAAAGAATCATTTTTACCTACATTTTTGTATGTCTCTAAAGAGATATACATTTCCAAAAAAAAATCTCATTTTAACTGCAATAACTCTTATAGATCACCAAGTTGATAAGCTGGCTCTAATTTAGTTGGCACATCAGGCCCTGGAGGCGATTTTCGTAAATTGATTATACCGGAAGCAGATAACACCTACGATAGAGCACTCATAGATAAACAAAAGCAAACCTGTTGAATCCTTTAAATTCCACTTAAAGCACGTTTTTATCGCAGCCAAACTTTGAAATCGACGATACCTCTCGCTGACGTCAACGAAGCCATCAGCTCCCCCTCCCTGCAAGAGCGGATGAATCATTTCCTCGTTACCCTCTGGATGCTATCCGGTTACATACATCCAGCAGCCACCCACTGCGCTGTCTGGTGGGACATTTAGTTGAAAAAGGCTTTTTTTTGCGCCGTTGTCAGCGAAAGAAACTTTCTGGAGCGTGTTTTCCTTTATGCCCTCTGATGTCGCATTCAGATGCAATTTGAACGTAGGCCGCAAAAGAACGAAGAAAAATCTCTACTATTTATCCTCAGCTGCCCAGCCAGCTGCTGCAGTGGGAACACTAATTCCATGTCGGTAAAACAAGATTGTTCGGGCAGGAAAAGATCCCCGAGGATAAAGTGAGCGCATTTAGGTGGAAATAAATTGCCGTAATCTAGTGTAGTGTAATATTTCAGGATTAGATTGCCGTCTTTCGTGATTACTGGGATAAGCTGAACACATCCAAAAAGTGTGACTAAACAGCGCGGTTGCTGCAGCCAGTGAAAATTAATGAGAACCGTTCTTTAGATTTATTTTAAGCATATACAGTTTAGAGACTCGACTAACACCAGTTTTCCTTGAAGGTGATGTCCTTTGATGATGTTTTTGGGAAAAACTCATTGATTTTTTTTTTCAATATTCTTTAAGGTATTGCTTCTAGGATTTCTCATTTGTAAACTATAAGCAAGGGTTAATTCATATGTCAATATTCAAGGAATTATACATTCTTCTTCTATGAGCACTTCCACAGCCATTAACTTAACCCTCTAATACCCAAATTTTTGATTTTGATCTAAATATCATTTTTCGTCATCTAAAATCGATTTAAACATGTTTTGGAAGATGATTCTTTTTAATTCTCGATTTCGTGAATTTCAGTTTTTGATTTTTCTAATTTTTATTTTTGAACATCCCTACACTTTTATATTTTTTCTGGAAGCCAAATAAGGGAACGGATTTTTTGAGATGAAAACATTTTGAGATTTTATAATTATTGTTGAAGTATTATTATTTAAAAATTTTTTCACATTAAAATTTATTTTCCGTGTAATTTTAAGGAAAATAATTTTAGAGTGTATTCGATTCCCTTAAACTCTTAAACAAGGATAGAATGGTTTGGGAAAAATGTAAAATATGTTAATTGTAGCGATTCAATACAAAATAAACAATGACTTCTAAAAGGTGACTAAACAACAATTTTTCAATGATTTAAAAAAAATATAAATACGCTTTAAAATACACCAAAAACCATTTTGAGATATACAGAACAGTCCTAAATATCAGCCAAAAATATAAAAAAATTGATTTTCCACGAAATAAAAATTACAAAAATGCTCAAACTATACCCCGTCTAAAGGCGGGATTGGGTATTAGAGGGTTAACTGAGAACTTCCTCTGCCAAGGATCATATTGCACAACATTGTTGTCCAGAGTAATATCTCTACCGCATATCTCGTGCATACTCGACCCACGAAACGTGGACATTCAAAGAGCACATGCTCCGCGGTCTCATTGCAGTCGGCGCATTCTGTACATGCGGGGAGAGCCTGCATGTCCGAATCTGTGCAGATACCTCCTAAACCACCCATGGCCTGATAGAAGTTGTATCAAGTGAAAGTTCACCTCGCCATGGGTTCTGCTCGTCCATTTAGACACGCTCGGTATACGTCTGGGTATTATTATAGTTTAAAATCCCTAATAGCTCCAGGAGGACTCAGGGATGCCTCCAAGTGTTCATTAGGAATCCCTTCAGAAATTCCCTAAGCAATTTCAGCAGGAGTTTGCGCAGGTATCCTTCCTGAAGTCCCTTTAGAAATTCTTTCAGGAGGATCCATAAATGTCTACTGGAGTTCCATCAAGAATTCCGTAAAAGGTTTCTACAGGAGGTCTTAAGAAATTAGCCTAGGAGTTCTTGCAGGGATTCCTTTTGAAGTTCCTTTACAAATTCCTACAGGAGTTCTTACATAAATCGGTCCAGCAGTTCCTTCAGAGATTCCTCCAGGATTTTCAGGAATTCTGGCAGATGTTTCTTCAGAGATTCGGTCTGAATTTCTTCAGGGATTCCTACAGAACTTCCTTCAGATAATCTTTAGAGAGTATCCAACGATACCTCCAAGAAAATTCAGGGATTTCCCCAGTGGTTTTTTGGGGATACCTATGTAAGAGTTTCTTCAAAGATTCCTACAAGTTATACATAGGGGATTACACGAGAAGTTCCTTTAAGGAATTTTCTAGGAGTTCTTCCAGGGATCGCTCCTGGGCTTCTTTCAGATAGTAGATTAAAATTGCGATTTTTTCAGAAGGAATTACCCAAGTAACCAAAAGTTCCGATTACCATGACAAAATGCACTTTCAAATTCCGCGAAGTTCAGATAAAGTTCCAAATGGAACTTTCTGGCTGCTTAAGAGGCTAACGATGAGCCTTGCTGAAACTTCGTCACAAGTTCCGGCAAGGCTCATTGTTAGCCTCTTAAGCAGCCAAAAAGTTCCATTCGGAACTTTATCTGAACTTCACGGAACTTTAAAGCTGCTTAAGATGCTACTCGGAACTTTGTCGGAACTTTTAAGTTCATAGAAGTTCAGTTCAGTAGCATTGTGTTTCAATGAAGAATAAATTTATTTCTTTTACAGAAAACAACTGTTTAAGCATACACGAATAAAAGACAAATATGAATATATCAAATCAATGAATACTAGACTTGAACAAAAAAAAATGCCGCCCATCGGATTCGAACCGATAGTCGCTGCGTGAGAACCCTACGCTCTACCCCAGTACTACAGTTGCGATTGAGATGACAGCAGATAAAGTCTGACTTGAATCGATTTTCTGTCGGCAGCTAGTTTTGCACATTTGTAACAGTAGTGAAGTTAGCTTGACTTTGTCAAATGTCTTCAGCAGTGCAGCGGTAAGTCGGCAGTTTATCACGCAGGAGGATCTAGTTCAAATCTTCATAGCAGCGACATGTGTGAAAATATAATTATCAGAAGCAATTTCCAGACATGAATCACAAACCCACCAACAGGGATGCGATTCTGAAAAACACATTTTTGTTTCTGCATGAATTTTGTCAAAGTTCTGTCAGAAGCTGCTTAGAAGGCTATCCAGCGTGCTTATGTGAACTTTCAAGTTCCAAAATTACTTAAAAATGAAGCTGCTTAGAAGGCTAATGAGCATCCTCGAACAAGCTGCTTAGCTTATAAAGTACCCTTTTATCTGAACTTTTGGTTACGTGGGTACGGATACCTCCAGGAGTTACATCAGAGATTTCTCCAGAAGCACATTCAGGAATTCCTACAGGAGTTCCTTCAGGGAATCTTGTAGGAGTTCCTTCAATAATTAGTATAAAATTATAATACCGTTAGGAATATAATTAGGCATTATCTCCAGGATATTCTTGAGGGATCTTTCATACAGTTTCTACATGAATTCGTCCAGGATTCCCTTCTGGAATTCCTCCAGGAATTCTTCAGGGGATACCTCGTGCAAATCTTTCCCCCTACCCAGAAAGATTCCCTTTGAGAGAATCCGCTGAAAATTCTTGGAGGATTTCGTCTGGAAATCAATCGGAGATTCCTGCCGGAATTCCTTCGGGAATTCCCCCTGGAATTCCTGCAGGAATTTCTCCTGTAATTTATTTGGGGATTTCTCCTGATATTCTGGTGTGGATTCCTTCTGGAATTCCTTAGCTGTTTCCTACTGGAATTTCTTTGGTGATTCCTCATGGAATTCCTCCGGGTGTTCCTCATGGAGTTCTTCCGGGTATTCCTCCTGGACTCCTCCTGGAATTCCTTCGGAATTTCCTCCTAGAACTCATTCAAGACTTTCTCCTAGAATTCATCGCGGATTTGTCCTGGAATTTTGTTCGGGTATTCCTCCTAGCCTTCCTTCATGGATTCCTCCTAAGAATATTTCGGGGACATCTCCTGATATTCTGTTTTAGATTTCTCCTGAAATTCTTTCGGATTTTTTTTCTGGTTTCTCTTATAATTATTCGAAAATTCCACCTTCAGGAATTCTTCATTAGAGATTCCTCAATTCAAGGATTCCTAAATTTCCTCCTGGGATTGCTTTGGTAATTTCTCCTAGAGTTCTTTCAGAGACTCCTCCTGAAATTCGTTCAGAAACTCCTCCTGGAATTCCTCCAGGATTTCCTTCTTGAATTTCTTTTGTGATTTCTATTGGAATTCCTTAGGAAATTCCTCTTGGAATACGGGAATTCTTCCTAGAGTTTTGTCTGGGATTTCTTCTTGAATTACTTCGGGGATTCCTCCCGGAATTCCTTCAGTGGTCTCCCCTGGGATTCCTGCAGGGATTCCTCCTGGAATTCCTTCGGAGATTTTTCCTAGAATTTCTTTCTCCTGGAATTTCTGCCTCCTTGGGATTCCTTCTGCAATTTCTTTGTGAATTCCTGTTAGAATTCCTTTGGTGTTTTTTTTTATGACTTCTTTCGAGGGTTCCTCCTAAAATTCCTTCGGGGATTCCTCCTGATATTCCATCGGAAATTTCTCTTGGAATTTCTTCGGAGATTCCTCCTGGAATCCTTTCGGGGATTTCTACTAGAATTCTTTCGGGGAGTTCTTCCTTCGAGGAATTCTCCTTAAATTCTTTCAGGGGCTTCTCCTGATATTCCTAAAATTCTCTGAGGGATTTCTCCTGGAATTCCATCAGAGATTCCTTCTGGGTATTCACCTTGAAAATTACCATTGGAATTCTTTTGAGGACTCCTGCTGGAAATTCTTTGAGGATTCCTACTTCAATTTCTTTGGGATTCCTCCTGGATATTTTGTGTTGATTCCTCCTAGAAATCCTTAGAGGATTCCTTTAGAAATTCCCGCTGGAATTCCTTCGAAGATTCCTCCTGAAGCTCCTTTAGGGATTCCTGCTGTAATTCCCTTGGGATTCCTGCTTGAATTCATTTGAGGAATTCTCCTGGAATTCCTACGGGGATTCTTCATGGACTTCCTCAAATTCCTCGAAAGTTCTAATCACGGATTTCTTACAAAGTTTCAAAAAGAGAACAATGGGAGTTTTTCGGCTTTTAGTCACGGAAAAAGCGTTGATACCTTTATATCATTGCCAACGTTTCGATTCTTGGGTTGGGATCTTCCTCAGGGCGAAGATCCAGAAGAGATTCTTGAATTACCGGAGATTCCTGTAGAAGTTCCTTCAGGGTTTCATACAGCAGTTCCTACATGGTTCTTCATGGATTCCTTCTGGATTTTATGCAAGGCTACTCCTGGATTTTTTTTTCTAAGATAGCCATGTCGCTTGTACAGGGTTGCTTCCGGATGTGTGGAATTTCTGAAGAGGCCCAGCAGAGCCTACTGCTGGGCCCCCGTGACGCCTAGGCTCACTCCGATTTAGTAATCCGTATGCCTCGGAGCTCGGTCACCTCCTGGTATCAAAAGTGGTAAGTCCATACTGGTGTGTAGATATAAGGGTGACCCACACTTATATGAAAAACAAAAATTTCAAAAAATACCAAGTCTCACCTTCTGATTTAGTCGTTTTAGACTCCCAGAAGCTACATCAAAAATTTAAGCAAAATCGGTCAAGCTTAAGAGGGCTTAACAGGCTTGAAGTTTGTATGGGAAACCTTGGCCAAATGTATGCAGAAATCTCAAGTCTATTTTTGCCGCTAGGTGGCGCTGTAAGCTTTTAATAATTAAACCCCCATAGGCATTCTTGTAGATAACTATATGCCAAACAAATTTGTCGAAGACCGCAAAGTGATCCGATGACTGTGAAAAAGTTATACCCTAGGCAAAGTGAGGCGAAGTACTGAGATTTCATTATTGAAATTATTTTACATTTACTGAAAAAAAACAATAAAGTTTCGTCTCACTTTACCTAGGATATAATTTTATTATCATGCGACGGATCACTTTGCGGTCTTCATCAAAGTTGTTTGGCATATAGTCACCTACAAAAATACCTAAAGGTTTAATTGTTGAACGCTTACAATGCCACCTAGCAGCAAAAATAAAAAACTTAAGATGCCAACTTCAAGCTTGTTGATTCCCCTTAGGCTTGACCGATTTTGCTCAAATTTTTAACGTAGCTGCTGAAAGTCCAAAACAACTGATTGAGGAGGTAATACTTTTTTTCGAAATCTTTGTTTTCCATATAAGTGTGGGTCACCCTAGTGCATAGTTTCCCAAACTGTGGGTCGCGACCCCGCCGGCCATCTGAAGAGAGGTCGCCAGAGACAGTTTCACTTTATTGAAATTGGTTTATGTATGGATTATATTTTTATTTTATGATATTTGTTAGCTGATGATGGTTACATTAGTCCTAAAGTACATATAGTCATAGTTACAATTTAGTAAAATTGCAGCTTTTTTTGTTTCGTGAAAAAGTTCAACTTCTTTTTAGTATTTAAGTTTATATTTTTCCATGGTGGGTCGCGAAAAGTTAGACCAGTAGCTAAGGGGGTCGCCAACCAAAAAAGTTTGAGAACCTATGCCCTATGGTTCGCTTAGAAAAGAATCCTAGGATCCTTCTCTCTACCCATCGTTACGCTACAGTTCTTACAATCCTCAAAAACATGTTCAAAGCATCTATGTTTCCTTCAACAACTCAAGCGTGATATATTTTGCGCATGGCCCCCGTTACGCTGTTTATAAGTACATAAAAAGACTGTATCCAGGAGTGTAAAGAAATTCGGAAAAAAAAGTTCTGATTTATACCGGAAAAATTACTAAAGTAGAACCGGTACTAAAATGTCAAATAGCTAAAATTTCACAAAGAATGTTCAGTTATTTAAACGGTTGTTTTCGGCAGCTTCGCCATTCTAGAACATTTCAGCATTCTTAAGTAATTCATCTATCATTAAAGGGTTACCAAGTGCTACCGAATGCTACGAAACCCCCAATAAGCATCATATTTTTATGCCAGCCCACTATTCAAACGAAACACATTATCATGATCTTCTTTTGACCGTGCAAATATTGCCTTAGTTTCGGCTTTCCTGTTTACGCATCACTCAGAAGGTCAAGTGTTACGCAATATGGACTTTCCTCACGAAACAATATTTTTCGCGACACTAACCCAAATCCAACAAGACGACGCGACGCGACGTGGAGAAGCATGGTGTTTGGTGTCTCCTCTCATCAATCCTTATAAGTGTACCCAGTAAGAGTCTATTATTCGCTCGAACCCTAATCGGAAGCAATCTGGGTGAGGACCAGCACACCTCAAAGTGTCCCCATTCCCTTCGGCGACAAAGAGTGATAATTTCGGTTCCCGACGAAGAACCGTAGAACAAAGAAAAGTCTTTCGAAAAGTCACTGCGCGGCTCGTGATTGTCGCTCCCCTCTGCCCAGAGGAGACGTTTTTCTCGCTCCCCGTCCAAATGAAGAAAATGGTTTCATCATCAATCAAAACCACAGATTTGCAACTAGCAATGCGGAAGGAAACCCGATGGAACGTTATCATTCTTACGTGCTCGTTCCCAAAACTAAAAAGTGATTCATTTGAAGACGCTTTAATTGTGTGGCAATGAGACGCAAAATGTGCTGGCTGGTAGTTACCTACAGCAGCGCCAAACGGACGGAAGGTTGCAAACTGGATACAAAACGAACATCAAAATGATTGATTAGATGGCTGGCAATGTATAAACAAGGTAGTGCAGATGACAACCGGGACGGCTAGAAGCGCCGTGACGGTTCAATAAACAACCAGGTAATTCGCAGCCCAAATCTATTACTTACCGAAAAACGGATTTCCTTATCTAGGACGTTATCGTTAATGACCTGTATGAGACCTTCCTCGCTGGAGTGAAGAATTGGCACCAGAAACACGTATGGCGATTTGGTGAGTTTTTTGAGCTGGAAATGATACAAGAAGAGCATATAATATAGAAGAGGTTATTAAATAGGCATCTAGGAATGGAAACAAAGTATAAAAGATCGATTGTTTACGTAATCGATAACAAAATATAAAACATTCTTTTCGTTACATAGTGACTTTAACTCAACGGCATTCTTATCTGAGAAGACCGGCTCACATTTTTATGGCGAGAAAAAATGAAGCCGAAATCACGGTACCACCGTATGAGACCCATTATTGAATCCTCTAGTAATTTCACCAGAGTTCCACCGAAAAGCCCTCTAATTCCTTTGGAAGTTCCTCTGGAAATTGTTCTCAAAACTCGAACGGGGTTGCTTCTAGAAGTTCCTCAGGAAAATTCACAAGCAGTTCCATGGAAAGTATCTTTAGAAGTACCCCGAGTGTTGTTGTGGGAGATTCACCGTGAATTCGTCCAGTAAATCAACTCCTGCAGAAGCTCCACTGATTTTTTTTTTCAGGAGATCCTTTGAAAATTCCTCTAAGGCTTTCATCGAGAATTTTCGGAGGTAATTTCATTGGGGATTTCTCTAGGACTTACAGCTGGAATTCCTCTAGGAGTTCCAAAGAAAATTCCTCTAGGATATCCATCGATTATTCATAGAAATTCCACCGGAAACCTTGTGCGAGTTCCACTGCAACTTCCGCCGTTCCAGTTTCACCAAAAATTCCTCCAGGAGTTTCACAGGATTCTCTCGCAGTTCTACTAGAATTTTATCTGGGAGTTTCGAAGACGATTTCTTTAAGAATTCCTTATCCTTTGAGGACGCGCGCCGTTGTAAAAAGTACAACACTTCCAAAAAAAAAAACCTCGCTCGCCGTATACAGCACGAGCGCGGTGCAGTTTCAGCTACTTGATGGCTTGCGTTCTGAAAGGTTAAAAGATTTTTCTATGAGTTCCATAGGGAAAGTATCTAGAGATCCCACTGCGAATTCGCTTAGAAGAGCCATCGTAGATTTTTTAAGGAGTTACGGCAGCAATTCCTATGGAATTTCCACTGCACTAAGAATTCCTCTCGAAGTTCTAACGGGGATTGATCTAGGAGTTCCACCGGAAATTACTGAAGTACAGGGGGTGGCCAAAATGTTTGGATAGGCAACTTTTTTTCTCCCACAAAAAAAAATCAACATTCTATAACTTTTTATAGAATGCATCAAAAAATCTCAAATTTTGACTGTTTGTCAACCTATTATATGTGCATCATTGGTACAAATTTGGGCTCGATTGATTAATCTTTCGCAAAGTTAGAACCGTTTGGGTAAAACACTATTTTTAGACAACTTATTTTTGAGCTGTCATATCTCAGAAACCAGTGAACCGAATTGAATGAATTTTTTAACGTTTATCAACAGTATATTGATACTTAATACAACGTTATAAAATGTTATATTTTTTCACGGCGAATTAAGTTATACCGGGTTGAAATTTTTACCCATATAGAGGAAAATAAGTGAAATTTACAATACCACACAAAAATTACTAAATGTGTTCTTCATTTAAGCTAAATTGGCTCTAATATATCTTATTTAAGATAACTTGAGAACAGAAGTGGAAAATCTTTGGTCATCAACGCTAAAATTTATTGACATTGACGTAAAATAATACATTTTTTCGAGAAAAATCCAAAAAGTGTCTATTCATTTTCAACGTTCAAAAAGCATCTATGTTTTAATAGTTTGTGAAGCATTTGTATGTTGTTAGTGTACGTCCAAAATCTCATTCAATTCGGTTCACTGGTTTCCGAGATATGACAGCTCAAAAATGAGTTGTCTAAAAAATAGTGTTTTACCCGAACTGTTCTAACTTTGCGAAAGATTAATCAATCGAGCCCAAATTTGTACCAATGATGCACATATAATCGGTTGACAAACAGTCAAAATTTGAGATATTTTGATGCACTCTATGAAAAGTTATAGCATGTTGAACTTTTTTGTGAGAGAAAAAAAAGTTACCTATCACAAACATTTTGGCCATCCCCTGTAGTTGCATCGTAAATTACTCTATGAGTTCAACCGAGTAATTCTCTAGAAGATCCACCGGAAATTCATCGAGCAGAACTACCAGGAAAATAAAGTAATAGTTCCACCAAGAAATTCATCATTCATCATATCATTCATATCTCATCAATGTGATTTAAGATCCAAAAGTCACATTACATTACATTTGAATTACAGAAATAACACCTCTCTATTTTTTTCATATTTTTTATGTATATTGGAAAGAGGGCCTTATCATTTGGAACAACTTTGTAGAAGTCCATAGGGTAAATCCGCTCCCTAAATTTCTGCTCTAATCTTCGCCACTTCATACATAAAAAATTAAATTTGTATAGAGGGGGCCAAGACTAGAGCAGTTGCGAAGTCTAGTGCTTTAACCCTATTTGTTTAAAAAATAATTTGATGGCGCTGAATGCATCTTTCCTCATAAATCTGAGTCCTGGACAACTGTGCAATTGCGCCTGCTACGTCAGGTTGCAGGTCAATATAGGGATAGGGGTGAAATGATGATTACAATCCCTTGCTGTCAACATACCGTTGAGTCCTCTGTGTCTGCCCAATATCATGCGGATGTTGGAGTGTTGTTGGGAAATGTTTTTTTTTGGTATATGGATTCACGCATTGATGCGTGGATGCCAGGCGTAAAGTGATAGATTATGTGAAAATGGTTGTGGTGCAGCACACTTCGCTTGGTTGCATACTTGAAGGCGTTTTATGATAGACTTACACTGTGCTGTGAAAGTTGGAAGAAAGAGAAACGGCTTTTTTCAATCCGTTTATACATGAGATGTATATCTAGAGAAGAGAGTATACAGAAAGTAGATAGAAAGATACGAAGTAGGAGGAAAGGAACGAGCCAGGGATTGGACCCAGGACCTTCTGCATATGAATCAAAAGCGGTAGCTACTAGACTCCCAAGCTCGTCTACAAAATTGCTTGTTGGTTTTTGAGAATAAAAATAATAGTGGAATTCAAAAGTTTGTGAGTGGCAAAGTGCAACATCTCGTTTATTCAATCTGACTACGCCTATGCATTAAAACATTTTTTTAGAATTTTCTAAAACCAAGTAAAGAATACTAAAGATCTGAAGACCTCTTGGCAGTTGAGATCTCATGCAGTGTACAGCGCTTTTAGCGATCAATTAGTATAATTATTGTGACTTTATTTGCCAAAACAACCTCGAATGTGATCAAATTGTGACCACGAGATTATTGTAAATTTGAATTTATACGCTGAACATTCAGTGAATTAACGCATTTCCAAGGAAGTTGATACATAATTTTAATCTAACTTCAACAGTTTATGATCTATGAACAGACAATGTTGGCCGCCTGATTCTTTTTATTTTGAAAAATGTTTAATTTTAAACATCAAATTATTGAATGGACAACCCGACTAGAAGCATATAACAAGATCACAACAAAATTATGACAACTGTTGTTAGAAATAAATAGTTGATATAATTCTGTTATAAGGATTTTTCTATGTGAATATCCGTAGCAAATTTATATAAATATTTGTTATAATTTTAGTAACAAAATTATAAGAAAACTTGTTTCATTTATTCAACACGGGAGCGGTCGCGTCGTGTACTGTGTACATGCACCATGAAAAATGCATGCTTGTGGTACACAGCGTGAGCGCGGCATCGTTGCAGGTAGTCAAAGACGCGACTGCTCGAGGGTTAAACAGATGTATAACAACATTTGTTATATTATACATTGTAATATAATTTTCTCTAACATAATTTCGTAACACGTTTATTGCAATCTTTGTTACCAGAGTTGCGCAATATCAGTTTTATCAGGTGACTACTGATATTGCACCATCGTCACAATCACTTCAGGCCGTTCAATATCAAAACGACAATGACAGGCAACGACTTGATGTTGACCCGCACTTTAGATCACAATCAGGAAGGAAAAGATTAATGTACTTTTTATTTTAGACTCTTTATTTTTTTGGGAAATTTCGTGTCTTGCAAGAATTAGGGTGACAATGGGTATTATCGGCAGGTTTGTTCTCTTCGTCATGGGGGGTTTTTGTCAGCCAAATTGCCTGAAACTTGGCCATATAATTCAGCTTAGTTGGGAAGGATTTGAGACCAACTCTGAGTTCAATAGGTTTCAAAAAACCCCCGAAGACGAAGAGAACAAAACGGCCGAGAATAGGTAATTTCCCCTATATAAGCTGATTGAAAAGATATGTGTGGCCGGCAATGGAATTTTTGTAACACTATTGTTTTAATTTGAATTGCTGTTTTCCATATTTTTCTCATAAGTAATAAGTAGTTGGATCAAGAGCTTAAACAAAATGCTAATCGAGTATGGACTTTGTAAAACTGAAGGTTTAATTTGATAAAGACTGATGGATTTCTGGAAGAGCTTTTAAAACAATAAAAGCCAATTCCACAAACATGTTACGCTTGAAATAAGTTAATCAACTAGGGGCCGCACACAAATTACGTCACGCTTTTATATTGAGGATCCATACAAAAAGTTGGACATAGGGGGGAGGGGGGGTTGAAAAAGGTCGATTTTTGCGTGACATAATTTGTGTATCACCCCCTAGTTGTGTATCAGTGGTAGAATTTTGAAAAAGATCGGGCTACACGAAGTTAGAAAGATTCTAGAAAAAGGTATAATTATCCGATAGCCAGCTTTGAGCTGTTAGGGTAATTGATCCGATCATGGAGGAGTTAAGCACTGGGTTCCTGTTTAAACCACAATTGTATCGCCCCAAGCAAACTTTTTACATGGATTGAATTGAAGATGATAAAATCCATCCTTAATCTACGATAACGAAATATTGCCACTTAGATGTTGTTATGAGCATTTTATTCGTTTTTATCTGAAAGAACATTGTGTTCCTAATGTTGCGGTATTTGTTCCTAATATTGCGGTATTTGTTACTATTGTTGCGGTATCCCATTGAAATCATATGGGATATGGAATACCGCAACAATAGGAACACAGCAGCAAACGCATTAAGGAAAATATATATTTTTTTAAATAGATTTTTGGGCAAATCTTAAGCAAACAAATGGTATAATCTCATAATTTAAGCACCATACATCTATTAAAAATACCTTTTGGTAACATTTCAGTCTAAAAAGTGCTCAATTGCCATTACCGCAACATTAGGTACTACCAAAACGATGGGAACAATTACCCTACATCTCCGGATTCAATGAACCGAGTGCAATGAAATTTTGATCGTATGCCACTGTATTTTTATATATTTAAAATTGTTGATATTTTTTCAGAACTGCTTTGAAGAGACTGGAAATTGTAAAGATGAATAAATATTAGACACATTTTTGGTTCATCGAAAAACTTTCAGTGAAAAATTCTATAACTTCTGTTACCGTTCCCTTTAGGTATCAGTAGGTCGGCTTCAGAGGCACGTTGTCCTCCATTTGGGAAACCGTTTCCTTAGTAATGATACGCTTTCAAATTTATACTACTCGAAAACAAAGCAATTCCGGCATCGATTGATGCCGTACTTTTTATTATACTTCGTGCTCACTTTTAGCACAAAATCCAAAAATTAGAAACAAAACAAACAACGCTTTATTGCTTTGCTTTGAGTAGGATGAACACGGGAACCTATCCAGAAATGAAAAAAATATCTTACAAACTTCGTAGCGTAGTCTGAAGATATATTTCTAAGGAGGTTTGCGGTTTTTGTCAGTTTTCCCATTGCAAAGTTGTTAAACTGCTGTCACGCAAACGTATCCATTGGGTGAATCACTTTACAAATTGTACTGTTGACCTTCTGCTCTAATGATATCAGCTGTCGTCTTAAGCTAATAGTCATTAAGAATCGACTAAAAAGGCATGATATTAACTAAAGAGAGAAAAATAAAAACAAAGAAAGACTAGACTCTCTTTTGCAGATAGGACATGTTGAATTGTTTGACCAGAAATTATTGTTTGTGTCAGGAGGGAAAATCACTTGATCTTGATTCGCTTTGGTAAGTTCTTCTTCTACTTCACGGCTCTTCGTCCCCACAGGGATTTGGCCTGCCTAGCTTCAACTTAGTGTTCTATGAGCACTTCCACAGTTATTAATAGAAGGGCTTTCTTTGCCTGTCATTGCATGAATTTGTATATTGTGATGCAAGTACAAATGTACACTATGCCCAAAACGGGAATCAAACCCTCTGTCTCCGGATTGGTGATCCGTAGCCTTAACCACTCGGCTAACTGGAGACCCCTTTGGTATGTTATACCGTTTAAAAATCGTCTATTGTATTTCTATAATCTAAAGCATTTATATTCAATTTGACTGGAACAACAAACTTATAAACATCCAATGCAACTGATATTTCTGAAATTTAGCTTTCTCTTCCAAAGAAAGCTTCAGTTCATTGTAATCTATTGTAATTAATTCGATCTGAACGGACCTATAAGTTGGTAATGTTCAATGGCTTACAATGGCTTCTGAATTTCTAAACTTGAATTATATGATGATAAGCAGAAAAACCCTAATCAATCCACCTAGCGGTGATGGTGCCTTTCTCGTGCTTTAAAATATCCTTTCAACAAAACTCGAGCGACATGTTGATGACATTGACATAAATACAAAATGAAAACTGCTTGCTAAATCTACTCAATATGGATACATTTTAAATCAGCATAACATCCAATATTCAGAAAATATAAGACAACGATCCAAAACTCAAACCAAACAAGTGTCATGAAGCCGCAAAATTTTGAAACGTCATTTTAAATTTTCCGGTCATCATTTTTGACTCCGGATTTCTACCCCAACTAAACTAAGCGCCATCTTGAATATTGATACACCATCTTGGATGTTCTGGTATTCATTTTTGGACTCTGCACCCAAAATTACATAAAATAGTCGCCGTATTGAATTTTGACATGTCGTTTATGATTTTCTGGTTACCAGTTTTGGACGAAGACCGGCATTCTTCCCCATTCAAACTATAGTCATATTGCAGACCTTGTGAAACAGCGCACAGCTTGGGCATGCGCGTAGCTACAGTGCATTTGGCCCCTCAGCTTCAATGTCGTGCGCGCTTGTCATGCACTACAGCTAGCGTGCACGATATTGAAGCTGAGGGGCCAAATGCGCTGTAGTTACGCGCATGAGCTTGGGTTTTCTGATTACAAGTTTTGAATTCTGGACATATTTTCATACAAAATATGCCCATAATGCAAGAATTAAAAATCCTATAAAATAGGCACTAACTTGAATACTGGGCCATTATCTTGGACTTTGGACCGCTATCTTGGATACTCTGGTGGACTCCGAACATATTTCCCATACCAAATACACTTATTTTACATAGTTTCAGAGCTCTAAATTCCTTAAAACAGCCACCATCTTCTGTTGACGCGATCAAATTCTTATTTTTCCATTCAACGTTGACCCATCCTGCTGTAAATTTACACCTTAGGAATCTGAAATGATACGATTTGATGAGATCGCTTTAGTTATGTCTATATTTTGTTCCTATATATGAGAACTTAGACATATTCGTCAATGTTGTTCATACCTAATGTTTATCAGGCCATTAAACAAAGCCACGATTTAATTTTTCACATGAACGTTGGTTCTGCTACACAACAACTAGTCTCTAATGTGATCCAAGGCTATTTTCTTGCTAACCGTTCATTGGATTATCAAGAAATCTGCGATCTGATGTGTCGTATGTATGGGTTTGGTTCATTTTTATATTTGGTAATTTCCGGTGGGATAGCCGGATCTGATTCTATGAGTCATGGACCATGACACTACCGGTTGTCCCAATTATGGTCTGAGAATATTTTATTGCTATTTATTCACCTTTACCTAATCACCGCGATTTGATATATCGCATGAGTGGGTTTGCTTCACTTTTACTTCTAACCGCTTTCGAAGCCACAGCTGAACCCGCAACACTACCGGGAATCTAATGTGGTCTAACCCTATTTTTCCATCAGGTTGTCGATAAGTCGTGATCAGTCTTGTTAGAGATCACAGTCATTTGAACCTTTTCGTCGATATTCGGCCTCCTTTGTCTCCGACATTCGCAACACAAGCAATCAAACTACTGTTCGAAACAAAAATGTCAAACGAATGCACTTCACCACGATAGCGGCTTCGGGAGACGGTCCGGCTTTTGTTATTCCTGTCTTCTTCCATAGTAAGAGCTATGTTGCCCATCTGTGTGTCGTATTCAATGCAACATGCAATAATAAACTAATATTAACATTCATAATCGGAATTGGCTGAAAATCTATGCGTAAAGCTAGAATTACACACATGTCATCGTGTCAGATGACATTGATTTGACCCTTTCTTATGTTTATTGATCTTCGTTCTACTGCTCGTGTTGTGTGTAGGTAAGAGGTAACGATAGCGCACGAATGTATTGTCTATCCGGTTGGAATCAAGACAGCCATTCAATCAACAATGGACATTTTCTTAGTTCACAAGTGTCGCAACTGTTTCGCATCTAGTGCGCTGTGTTGCTGACAATAACGAGAAGAATGCGCACTGCTTTTGACATGATTCAAAAACGTTGCGAGTTGGGTCGCGTCGCGACTTGATTGTGCGACGTCCGGTTTGGTGGCGGCCCGACAATAACAAAGCCGACTGACACCCGACTGCGGCAACGAAATGAAGGTAGTAAAAAGTGTCGAATGTTTACAAGACTGGTCTTGATTTGATGTACCGCGTCCATGGATTTGGTAAAATTTTACATTTTACTACCCGGATCTGATTCCGGGTAACTACCGGCTGAACCAAATATGGTCTAAGGGGCTGTCCATAAACTACGTGGTCATTAGGGGGGGGGGGGGTTTGGCCAATGACCATTTTGTATGGACAAATAAAATTTTTTGTATGAACTAATGACCACGGGGGGGGGGGTTGAAAAGTCCCAAAAAAATGACCACGTGGTTTATGGACAGCCCCTAACATTATTGACTTGTTAACTGCTCATAGGTTAACCAAAAACGCTGCAGATTGAAAGTGTCACATGCAGGGTTTGACAATTTCGACGGAACTCTCGGAACCAATTCCGGAACACTACCAGTTGTCTTTAGTGTGACGTAAGGCTATTTTCTAGCTAACTGTTCATCAGGTTATCGCAAAAGCCACGATTTGATGAGTCACATGCCTGGATTTGGTTTACTTTTATATTTGGCCTCTTCTGGCCACTCAAAACCGATTCCGAAACACTTGATGGCCGTTCATTAGGTAATCTAAAAAGCCGCTGTTTGATATGACGCATGTACGGGTTTGTTTCTCTTTCAGATTTAACCACTTCGGCGGGAACCCCGGAACGGGTTCCGGAACACTACTGGTTCAGATATGGTCTGAGATGGGTTTCCTGCTCATTGTCCATCAGGTCATCGAAAATGCCGTGGTTTGATATGTCGCAAGTATGGGTTTGGTTCAATTGTATATTTGGCCACTTCCAGCGGGACGCCTAGAACCGGTTCCGGAACACTACCGGTTCAGATATGGTCTGAGATTATTTTCCTGCTCATTATCCATCAGGTTATCGAAAATGCCGTGGTTTGATGTGCCGCATGCATGGGTTTGGTTCACTTGTATATTTGGCCACTTCCAGCGGGACGCCTAGAACCGGTTTCAGAACACTACCAGTTCAGATATGATCTGAGACTATTTTCCTGCTTACCGCTCATCAGGTTATCGAAAATACCGTGGTTTGATGTGTCGCATGCATGGGTTTGGTTCACTTGCATATTTGGCCACTTCCAGCGGGACGACTAGAACCGGTTTCGGAACACTACCGGTTCAGATATGGTCTGAGATGATTTTCTTGCTCATTATCCATCAGGTCATCGAAAATGCCGTAGTTTGATGTGTCGCATGCATGAATTTGGTTCAATTGTATATTTGGTCACTTCCAGCGGGACGCCTAGAACCGGTTCCGGAACACTACCGGTTCAGATATGGTCTGAGATGATTTTCCTGCTCATTATCCATCAGGTCATCGAAAATGCCGTGGTTTGATGTGCCGTATGCATGGGTTTGGTTCAATTGTATATTTGGCCACTTTTAGCGGGACGCCTAGAACCGGTTCCGCAACACTACCGGTTCAGATATGGTCTGAGATGATTTTCCTGCTTATTGTCCATCAGGTCATCTAAAATGGCGTGGTTTGATGTGTCGCTTGCATGGGTTTGGTACAATTGTATATTTGGCCACTTCCAGCGGGACGCCCAGAACCGGTTCGGGAACACTACCGGTTCAGATATGGTCTGAGACTATTTTCCTGCTTACCGCTCATAAGGTTATCGAAAATACCGTTGTTTGATGTGTCGCATGCATAGGTTTAATGCATTTTCATATCTGGTCCCTTCCTGGGGTACTGTTCCGGAACACCTAAATGGCCATATCTCCGGAACGGCTGAACCGATCCGAACCATTTTCAATAGGAAACAATGGGACCAGATTCCGCGTCGAATGAACCGTCGGTCATTGAAATCGGATGAGGTTTACGGCCAAAAAGTGATGTGAGTTTTTTTGTACACACACATACAGACACACACACACGCACACACATACACACACACATACACACACACAGACATCACCTCAATTCGTCGAGCTGAGTCGATTGGTATATGTGATTTGACCCTCCGGGCCTTCTATCAAAAAGTCATTTTTGGAGTGAACATATAGCCTTTCCAATACACTTAGTGTACGAGAAAGGCAAAAAATAGATAATAAGGAAGTTATTTATTAATTGTGTTTATGTTATCGAATGTAACCTTGTTATCGTCGAATACCACAAGAGTTATCTTCTGTTTACCAATTTTACAGCATTTTGATAAAATAAATAACGTCGTATCTTCTTAGTATGTAGCTGGATTGTGGATGTGTCTTGAAGCCAGTCAAAGGCAGAAAATCTCGATAAAAAATTCTTGAATATTTTTTTTTTGCGTTATGTTCCAACTGAAACAGAGCCTGCTTCTCAACAGTATTCTATGAGTTCTTTAACAGTTATTAACGGCGAGCATTCATTGCCAATGATCATTGTGCAATCATAAGGACTGTTCAGTAAAGAAAGTGGACATCTGTTTACCAATAGTTTAGAGTTAAAACTAAACAAAAAATTGTGAATTTTTGCTCAGTGTGTAAAAACATTGTTCACTTAGGCAACACACTCAAAAAAACGGAAAAAGTAAGAAATTTCGAGGAATAGGTCGTATTAGCTTTGCGACTAGCAGATTAATTCTGCACAAAGGGTGTTCCAAAAAGTTGTCGTTTCGAGAATTGGCTTACTAATACAATTCCGGGACCGCAATTTTTTAACGCTAAGCAGGGGACAGATGTGCCGGATGATGTAGGGTACATCAGAACTGAAAAATTTGGGAAAAAGTTTTTAGTGTGGCAAGCCAATTGTTCATGTGGCTAAAAGAGTTCTTCGTATTTCACAACGGGAACAATCAACGGTGAAAATAACAGAAAGGAATGCATCAAAAATCGACTTCTACTTATTTACCGAATACATACGGATCCTCTTTTGTTTTAGGCGGATTTGGCATCCGCTTATTACGCTTCTTCTACATTAGAGATGCTCAAGACGAAAAAAGTCGATTTTGTCGAAATATCCACAAAATCCACAAAACTTCTCTGAACAGCGTCCTGTGGAAAGATACTGGACAATAATTAAGCGGCATCTTAAGAAAGATGGAAGAGAAGCAAGCTCTGTTGATTGATTCAAAAAAATTTGGCCTGCAGCACAACGAAAATTGGCTTGTGAATTTGACCACATGTATGTTGATTGTCATTTATAAAAAATAAACTTATGAATTTGTTCGAAAATACACATTTTCTATTGAAAAACAGGTGTCCACTTTCTTTAATGAACATTGAACAGTCCTTATCGTGTGCCAATTGAAATGTTAGGTTGATATTTTCATGGTTAGTTATAGTAAAAACCGGTCGCATTGATCATATTAAGGTAATATTGATAATATAAGTAAATTATTATTATTATTTAATTTCCCTATAAATTCCCAGTGAATTATGCAACTTACATGCAAATTTATCTTCATCTGCAGCTCCAGCGAGTTGGTTGTGGTCGAAAGTGATTGAAACAGATTCAAGATAATTAATGGGTCACAAGGCTCATAGCCGTCGCCGTCGTGAGCTGCTCTCCTCGCCAAAGCGACCGCCACGCTTTCTGTGGCTGCTTCTGCTGTACCATCCAGACCAGTTTCATCCGACTCTGCTGCTGATGCTGCTACTATCGTCACACCCGCCGCTGCCGTTATCTTCTCCATTGCGGAACTCGCCTCCTTAGAACTGACCACCGGCAAATTGCAACCACTATCAGCGGCCGCAAGGGCAAGCTGCTCTACGTCACCTGAATCGCCGCTATTGTTATCACCGCCAATACCACCCGGTAGCACTTCATCCACTTGCGACATTATTTTCTTACGCGATTCTCACTTTTTCTGTCGCCGTGTTATCACACACCAAAAACGGGTTTTCTTCTGAACTTTTTTGTCTTCGCTCTTTCTCTTTCTTATCACAAACAGCGGTCACTGTCGACGTCGAGTCAACTTTTTTTTTTTTGCGCCAATAAATAACCAGCTCAAGTTAGCCGAATTTCAACGGCTTCCTTCGCAGACTCAGAGCTTTGCTGAAGAAATTATTCACTACTCAAACAAGGCTCGAGAGACTTTCGAGAAAGAAAACATTCCGCACATTGCACCACTGCTGTGATTGAAAACCATGTGATCCTGTGTGATCTGTATAGGGTGAGCAACGGATTTGTAATTGTAAGATCAGTAAAACAAAATAACAAACAGAGCACTGTGTGTCGTTGCCGGCTCGGATGCCTATGTCTTCGGTCACTGACTGCACTAACTGGCGCGATGGATTTACGAGATGAACACCGATTTCTCAGTCATGGCTATTTATACAAGAAAGACATTGATTGAAATTTCTATCTGTCTGCTGGCAGTAGTGGAACTGGGTGATATCATTGTCTAATGCAAATGTCCCGCAGTCCGACACCGATTCGGATGGCGGTTTACATCAGCCAATCCGATAAATTGAAACATTAAGCCAATAAGGCAGCCGATGGAGGTTGGAACGACCATTGACGAAGCGAATCAGGGAGGTCTAGTTTTCAAATTACCTGGTTCTGGTGCTGACTTCAACGGTTAGCTACATTTCCTACAGTTGTTTAGAATAACTTTCTCAAATTTTAACAAATTAATTCTGTCATAATCAGCGCATTACAGTATTTTCCCTTTATTTGTTCGAAACAACAAAAAGTAGATAAATATTGTCAGCAATAACCTTGTGAGGCGTTAAGAACTGTTTTGGGGCATTTGCTCCCAAGATACGTTCTATGGAGAAAACGCATTAGGATCATCGAAATTTTACTATGAAATTCACAAAATCTATAGAGCATTCCCAGCTCTACCTACGAATGGCGTAGATATGTTTTCATATTTTTGTTTTTGAATATTCTTCATCTAACTTTCGAGAAGGACGAATGAAAAAAAAACAAATTTTCTCCTTCAAAAAGATTTAACTCGAAACGATTTATTGGATTGAAATGATGCCTTCAAAGATATTTCAGAGTATTTAAGCAACTTTAAAGAAAAAAAAGTACACTTAGAAATACATATCCATCGCAGATCTATATTAGATGTCATATAATTTATAGTTTCCGAAAACCTGATCCTTCCGTTTTTTATATTATTTTTTCTGCAGGGGGATGATTTGTGAAAAAATACCCGGATTTTTCACGTTTCTGAAATGTTCAATGTATGAGTTGCTATGGGAACAGCGAACTTCCCCTTCGATTTTCTCCGTTCGTGGATTTTGTTAGATACGGTGTTTGGTAAAGTTAGGCTTGAAATGTGGGAACTCGGGGCTACAGTGTTGTGGGGGCCCTTCATATAGAGGATATACTTTTGTTGATTTAACATGGAAAAAAAAAATTAAAAAAATATTAATCATTCTTACAAATATAATAATGAAGGTATTCATACCGTTGTGGAGCAATTTGAATCTAGAACAATAAGCAGAGCTAGGAAAAATTGTAATATCCACAGAATTGATTCACAACAGATTTGAAATTCTAGCGTGAAAACAATGATAAAAGAAATATGTATAACGTAAAAAATGCTTTTCAACACGGAACTACAAATCAACCCAAATTTAAGCTCTTTTGACGCAATCCCGCACCTCTGTGGAATTACTCAAATTTGCGTCAAACAGTGACAGTGGTCACTAGGTAGTTCTCGTTTGATCGCTGCAAAAATTTTCACCCAGTAATAAGTTATTTTCACCCAACGGAGGCCTTATTTTGGCGTATGTGTGAAGAATTAGCATTAAGTTAAAATTCACAAATACAAAGAAATTAAAAAAAGCCTTATTTGACGCAAATTTGGGTTCAGTCAAGAAAACCCAAATTTGGCTTCTTCCACGGAGCCGCACAGATGTGTCGGTGCTTCTCTCTTCGTTTTTGACAACATTCACGTAAGGAGAGGGAAAAAACAACCCAATGCTGAGTAAAAACTAAAAGCTGGTTAGCCAAATTTGAGTTTTTAAATCTTATTCGCTGGGTTTAAATATTTTTCAGTGAAGAGTGTACTCACGGCATTTAATGATAACAACATTCCCACTAGCTCAACCCACCAACCACTCCCACACGTCACAACCCACAGTAATCTCCCTTTCTTCGACGGAGAAACATCCGAAATGGTTCAAAGTGCAAAAATTCCGGACGTTGAAAAGTGTGAAAACCCCCCATTAATAAATTTTCCCATTAATTTAGCGAGAGTAAAATTGTTAAGTTGGTTTGTATTTGTTATGTCTCCACAGCAACTCTCTACAAAAAAAGTATCTTTTCATCCATTCCACCACCCCGACACATACCGTTAACTTCGATTAAGTAAATGTTAAAACACAGACAAACAGACGTGAAACTTAGAACAAAGTTCGATTAAAATCATCGTCACAAAAGTATAACCACCCAATGCAAATTACACTGTGTTTCGCAAATCCAGTGAGTAGATGGCGGTAGCGAGCAAACGTCAAACAGGGGCAAAAACGATGCGAGCGCCATGAGCGAGAGATTTGCGAACTATATAGAATATGTCAATGGTCCATTAAAAGCCGGGGCCCGTAGCACAGTGGCTACACGTTCGCTTCATAAGGGAATGGTCATGGGTTCGATCCCAGCCCCGGCACTTGCAGTTTTTCGTCAGCTGCTCTTCCCCTCCCGAGAGTGGCTGACACCTGACCCTCTTCTGAGCATATGGACTTATCTACCGATGAACCGAATTCATCGCGTCTCGAGAATTTTGACACTAGAGCGGGGCCATTCCCCATCAGAATCGTTCGATTCTAATTGGAAAGACCCCGCTCTAGTGTCAAAATTCTCGGGCCGCGATGAATTCGGTTCATCGGTGGATAAGTCCATATAGCTCTAACGATCCCGAAAACTTGGATATCGGCGAACGGCAACCCATAATGGACGACCCCCAATCGGACTAGAGAAGGAACACTAGCCACACATCAACATCATCGTGCTCTTAATTCTACCAAGAACAGGGTAAAAAAAAAGTGAAAGCAGCACAAAGGCAAACCAGTTCGAATAAGAATATAATAGAAAGCATTTAGGCGCTGTACAAAGGCGCTGTAAGTGTAGCTGCCAATTGGAATCGCTCACGTAGTGCCCTAGTGGACAAATAACTGTAAAATTAGGTTAAGTGGTTAAAGTGGGTAGAGTGAGACGTCTGATTGTCTGTAATTAAAATGTATAATTACCGAGAATGATACCCACAGGCCCTGAAAAAGATCCAAACCCGACTATCAAAACGTTGGCGATGAAACAAAAGAATCAACGCTTATACATTAGTGTGGGTCATCGGAACCGTTTTCTCAGATCAAAGCTTTTTTGGTTCCGTTTCGGGTCCTGAGTATCTGTGCAAAATTTGAGCATGATCGGTTGCGTCTACACTTTGCGCATTGCAATTGAAATTTGTATGGGATTTTGTATGGAAAAACATACTTTTTAGCATTTTAGCCATAAGTTGAAAAAGTTTGTCTGAAACTTTTAAACCGATTATATAAAATGATAGCCTAAGATGTTCTGAAAAACTTTGTTGAAGACCGCAAAGCTATCCGATGCTTTTGAAAATAGTTATAACCAACGAACCGCATGCATGTGTTTATGTTTTAACATGTAAAGGAATAACAATAGCAACAAAATCATGCTGTTTCGCTAAGCAATGCCAACGTTATAACTTTTTTCATAAGCATCATATCACTTCGCGGTCCTCGACAAAGTTTTTCAGGACACCCTAGGCTACGTTTCCACTTCATCGGTTACACGGTTTTAGAAAAAATCGAGCTTGTTATGAGAAAAATGCAAAAAAGTGTGTTTTCCCATGTAAAACCCCATACAAACTTCAAACGCGATGCGCAAAACGTAGACATAACCGATCGTGCCCAAATTTTGCACACTTATTTGGGCCCTGAAATGGGATCAAAAAAGCTTTGATCTGATGGGATACCATTGAATTTTTCATTTTTTCATATAAACGATGACCCACTCTATTATACATATGTGACTGCAAGCCGAAACCATTAGAATTCACACCAAAATCAATCATCCAAAGAAACAAATAGATTCCAGATTTAGTAGAAATTTATGCCATAGTTCATAGAGAAACTGCAAGAAGAGTTTAAAGCTGAAAATTTCAAGAAATTTCTGGTGAAATTCTAGTGGAACTCTGCTGCAATCTTCAGAGAAGTTGATAGTCGATCACCATAAAGGATGAATACATAACAAAACTTGTTCTAACGCGACTGTAAGGTAAGGTTTACAAAGCTCTAAAATCAAACTGGAAATTCTAATAGAAAATGCTGAAGAATTTTTGGAGGTAATCTGTGATAAGTTCTTGAAGGAATTTCTGATTTGACTTCCAATAGAGTAAAAGCACTAGACTTCACCACTGCTCTTCGCCCCCTCCATACAAATGTATTTTTTTTATGTATGAAGTGGCGAAGATTAGTACAGAATTTTAGGGGGCGAAGTCTAGTGTTTGTACCCTATAACTTACTATTGAATTTCTTGAAAATGATCAGGGGCAAACTCGGACAAATTTTAAGTCAAATTTTTAGTCAATTTCTCTAAAAAATTTTTCTGAAATATTCTTAATCAATCTATGGATTTTGTCAAGAGTTCGCCATGGATTCATCCTTATTTCAGTACGAAAATCTTTCATTAAAAAAAAACCGTACTGAAACCCTTTAAAATATTATGCTTTTTTTTTTTAACTGTATTAACGAGATTTTTAGCCCTAGGCTAGTTCATCTCGGGACCCACGCTTTACTTCCCTTCCGAAGGAAGAACTCACATTTTGCGAGTTTGTCGGGAATGGGATTCGATCCCAGGTCCTCGGCGTGATATTCAAGTGTTCTAACCATCACTCCAGGTCCGCTCCGCATATTATGCTTTTGATTTATGCTATAGTTCCTCTTAAAAAAAAATGTTTCAATCAATTCGGTATTCACCGATTTGAGTAAGTGGTGAGTTATCTATTTAACTCTCGAGCGATCACGCTATTATATTTTGCACAACACGTTGAAAAAATCTCGCTTTTTGTGCTCAGCATTAGCGTGGTGCTGACGGTGCGGTGGTGGCCAACCGCGCGAATTAGCAAGGTTAAAATCAAACTCAAGAGTTTCGAATAGATTTCTAAATTTCGAGAAAAAAACCCTTTAATTCTTCCAAGAATTTTATACAAAATTCTTCAAAACATTTTCAAAAACTCTAGACAGAAAAAAACTCAATTGCACAAAAAAAAAATGTTAATAAGATTTAGAGGCAGCATTTGAAATTTCATAAATAGTTGGATAAATGCAACCTTTCTCAAAATAATCACAAAATATCATACACATCTTGCCACCAGACAGAAATTTGAAGTTCTTATGATAAAAATGAAAACAAGAGAAGTTTCATTTCATGAAGTCGAAAGTTTCATTTCGTAAGTCCTTTTCACTGAAAATTTCGTTTCATTCTTGTAAACTCACCAGGAATTCGCTCTAGTTTATTCCAGGAACTCTTAGAAGTTCCCCGAAAAACTCCTAAATTCTCCAAAAATCTTCGATGATATCCCTGATAAAAAATATCATAAAAATACTGAGTGCTCGCAAGGAATCAACACAGACTTTCTGTCAATAAAAAAATCGAAACATCATCAAATTTTGTTTTTATAAGTAAGGTAAATTAGATGTCTGTTTAATTACTCGACAAGAAACCTACTAACAATTTTAGCACAAAAAACCTAAGGAAGGTGTTATGTTTAAGTACAAGTAAGATGTTACAAGTTTTCATGAGTAATCTGATAAAACTCTTGCTTTGACTTGCAAGGACTATATCATAAATTCACTAAAGATCGCATTTGGATACCAGAAAAAATCTTATTGAAACCATTTGAATGGCAAGCAAGATCCACTAAGGATTTGACCAGGAATTATTTTTAGGAAATTCATCAAGAATTTCGTCGTTATTTGCCAAATATTTTGAAAAATACTCTTCTTCGAAATCAGAAAAAGTCTATTAAAAATTTATCAAATCGAAAAGCAACTGCAAAAACACTAGAATTCAAAAATATTCTTGAACAGATTAATTCAAAATAACGCAAATGATAAGTAATTGGACATTGTAAATAATAACAGGCTGATGCCTTTTCAAATCCAGTTTTTTTAGTTTTGGAAAATTCACCAATCTTTAAGTACAACTCAACGTACAAATTGTTGTATGAGATTAGACTACATAATAAAATTGAGAAAACGTCAACTGAATACTACAAAACTCAAGATGAAAATCCAGAATTGATGTGTTCGTTAACAAGCGTCGTTGAATCCACGACTTTGAGTTTGAAGGAATATTTTAGATAGATTTTTAAATTTCATAAATGTAGGCGCTTGTATGAGTTCTGATGCCTGGAGATGAACCAGCCGCGGGCTGAAAATCTCCTTAATAAAGCTAATAATAAAGTTCTGATACACCGTTTATGTGTGAGCAAACCTAGTAAAAAAGGTGCCAAAATCTAGCTTTTGAAATAATAAACTAGGGTATGTGTGCCATCAGTAAAATCACGCTCCCATTTTCATCCTATTCGAAAACAAGCGATTACGGCTCCGATTGATTCCGTTCTTTTTGTTTTCAAAGGTGCTCACTTCTAACAAACAATACAAAAATAAAAAACAAAACAAACAGCGCTTTGATTCTTTGATTTTTGTAGGATGAAAATGGGAGCCACATGCTTAATAAGGGAACCAATACCCTATAGGTTTTTCAATCTTGTGCATTTTTAAATGCAAATTAAAGTGGCTTTTCTGAAATGGGCTTTTGGTGGTTGAATCAAGAAAAGGCGTTTAAATCAAGAGAAAATCAAGAAAAGTCAAGATAAAAGTCTACGTAGCTCTTGGACAGCCCCTTAGGAGAAACTGAGTAGACTTGATCCTTTTTCTTTTTTTTTTGTCACTTTAAGGAAAACACAAAACTGGATCCGTATTTTGCATACAATGTCAGTCAGGTAAACATCTTCTGCAAGGCCAAACATAATATGACTTCAAATTACTGCTAAAGTATTCAAAACGGTGTTTTTGGAGGCATGTATACTTGATCCCACTTTGAGCACATGGATCATTTAAAATGAGACTTCAGAATGACTTCAGAATTGTCTTGTATTTTTTGATGAATAAAATGTGTTTCAAAACGTAAGATTTCTTAAATTGTTTGTTCAAAAAAATATCGTACTTCGCAGATGGAGAGGCTGCAGGCTTTTTCATGATATGAACTAAAATAATAATAGTTTAGCACATCTTATCATTGAGAATATACTAAACATTCCAAGTAATTACAAACATCCGAAAAGAATTTTATTCATAAAAAAGCTATAAAACTGCAGAAATTTAGCCATTTCGGCTGAGATTTCAGATAGTCATTGGGATTTTGCGGAATTGAAAAAAAAATCTTACGGATTGGAAATATACAATCATCCTTTAAAAAATAATGCATTGAAGCATTGTCAAATCTAAAGCAATAGTTTTGAAAATGAAAATATGCTAGAAGATAACTTTTTAAGATTCCGAGAAAATACAGAGGAACAAATCTTCCCAGGGTCCAGTTGCCTATGGCAAAGTCCCTGCTGCCTGAACTATATGGCGACCGTGATAGAAATCCAAAATCTAAAATAATAAAATAAAGAGCAACACTTTATTTATGAGCAGACATTTCACTAATTCTAAGAATAGAGTGATGCTAGGCAAAGAAAAATACTCATAAATACTAACCAACATCAACACTGGTAGCTTCCAAACCAGCCGATCAAAATTCGTGAAACTTTGCACGTGTTAAGTATCATAACTTCTAACAGAATTTCATCATTATCCTTACAGTATTTTGGACTGTAGCGGAAAAGAACCAGCTACTATGCGAATGAAAATTGGTCATGATTGTACAAAATGATTGAAAGCACCTCCTACAGTCGTGTTGCTGTGTTCCGATACAGGCTTCAAGAACAGATTTAGTTTTAAAAAATCATAGTAAATAAAAAAATACATTGCTGATTATTTTATACTTTGATATTCGGATAAAAAGAGTGTGGGTTCGATTTCTGGTCGGTCCAGAATATTTTCGTAAGAGAGAATCCTCAAATCGCCCCCTTAATGCTAGAACTAGGTACCGTAAAACGGGGTAACTTTGATAGTTTTTCAGCGAATTTCCTCAATATTTTTCCATGTAACAGTATTTCCCCGACTTTTATATTTTTAAAACAAGTACTGGGGTATCAGTTATCAATTGCAAATGCAAGATTCGATCATCTGAAATATTTTGGTTAACTTTTAGTTTTTCATATGAGCGAGAATCAGATTTTTATTTTGGGGTAACTTTGATAATGCCCTGAAAAACACATCAAATCTTAAGATATTATTACAGATTGAAATCTTAGGAGTATGAACATGATGAGAGAAGCCTTGTGGAATATATCAGTTAGAATTTTTATATCGAAACATTTATTTTTTTACTAAATTCTACATATAAAAATGAGTTTGTGGAGTACTGAGTAAAAAACACAGTGAATTTAGCTATCAAAAATAATTATCTTTGTAAAAATATATGCTTAACGGTACATCAACATAAAATAACATGTTATTCATGGTGAGTTTTCTTTTTTGGGTAGTTTTTTAATGTTTTATTAACAAACTTTGAACAACACAGATTTATCTACAGGAAATTACAAGGGCATTGCATAGTTTTAGGCGTTTAGCAATGTATGGAAAATTATATCCCAATTTACAAAATTACTTCCATTTCGTAAAAACACACTTCGTTAAGAGATTCAAGGACAGATTTGGAATCTACTATGATGAATCTATAGAGAATAAGAGTCCATTCATTGAAAAAATAGTTGTAACGAAGTCGTATAGCAGATTGTTTGAAGGTGTTGACAAATGACAAAAATATTAACAATTTTAATTTTTTGTCCAAAAAGTTGTATATAAACTAGGTTTTAATGAAAATACGTCTAAGATGAACTTTCATATGTATAGAATTGGTTTACGTTTGCCTTTTTCTTAACTATTTGAAGGTATCATAGTTATAAGATAAACTATAGAATGCCTGCCGCACTATCAAAGTTACCTGCATTATCAAAGATACCCCGTTTTACGGTAACTCGTTTTGGAAAGTGCGGATGAAAATGGCTGGTAAAACTCATCCTGGTATAAAACAAACTCTTTGTTGGTCTTAAAAGTTGAATTAATATGTGTTTTCGGATTTTAAATTGACAAACTTGTGTTTATTGTGGTGTACGTTCAGATATGAACAAACTTCTTGCGATTTCGCAAAACCAGTTACCTAGTTCTAGCATTAAGGGGACGAAATAATGTTTCATTTTTTTACCGATTTTACACTACCAAAGAAGCCCTACTACCCTCCATCCTCCCCACGCGGAGTAGTCTCGTATTAATTCCCGGCAAAATTATCTGGAGAAATCTGTAGCCGATCTCCGGCGCATAATTTCTTCGAATAAAAGAAAATTTTCCTGCTGGTAAAGATTATTGGAAGAAATCACGAGAGATATCCCTCGAGGGAAAGGAAACGCGGAATAAATCCCTGAAGGAACCTCAGGAACAATCCATGACAAAATATTTAAGTAGTTCCTGAAAGCAACTCAAGAGCAGTCATTGAAAAAATTCTGGAGAAATCTATGAAAGAATCTTGGAAGCAATCTCTGATAGAATCCCATGAGAATTAAGAAAGGAATCCCCTGAATAAATCCCGAAAGGATTCCTGGAAAAATCATTAAAAAGAATTTTCAAATGAATCTCGGAAGGAATATCTTAAAGCGTGCCGGATGGAATCCTGGGATAAATCTGTAGAGAAATTCCAAGGCAATCCTGAAAAGAATAACTGAACTTCCCTGGAAGAATCTCGAGAGAACTCAATGAAGGATGTGTGGGCGGAATTCCAGAAAAAGTACCGGAAGAAATCCACAAAAGAAGCTTGGGGGTAATCCCTGAACGAATCTCGGTAACAATGCCGGATCATGAGAAATAAATGAACACATCTCAGGAAGAAACTATAAAGGAATCCAAAGAGGAATCGCTGAGGAAATTTCTAAGGAAAACTCCTGGAGGAATTCCCTATGCATTCCCATAATGAATCCAGGAGTTAGAAATCAATCAAGGAATGTCGGAAGGAATCCCGTGAGTTATCCCAGTAAGAATCCTTGAAAGATTCCTGTGTGAATGTTTTGAAAAATCCCTAAAGGAAACCCGGGAACATCAATGATGGAATCCGAGAAAGAATTCTAGAAGTAATGTCGGGAAATGCCGATACAATATTTTCAGTAAACGAAAATGGACCACTTTGCGGTCAATTTCACCCGTCATCGCGGTACTTTATGAGTCACGCCGGGTAATAAACCCGGTAATTGTGGTTGAGTGATTCATAACCGAGGTTCAATGGTCAGTTTATCAAAGTATCGCTGACTCATATACCTAATCATTGTCCAGCAGAAATCTTCATCAGCACTTCCATAATAGCCACAATAGATATGCATATACGTTTCGATATAATGTATATTGTAATGTTCATGTTGTACGTATGATCTAATCAACTTTTGAAATCATTATACGAATTCCAAGTGAAAATATTTTTTTTCGAACCGAAATATCGAGCATATTCAAATAACAATTATTTAAGCGACAAAAAGGTACGTAGGCAGCCCAATGGAATCTTATTTTATTTTTGCTTTTGGATCATGTCAGGGGTCTTCAGTTAGCCTAGTGGTTAAGGCTATGGATTGCCAATCCGGACTGTGGGTTCGATC
Source organism: Aedes albopictus (assembly GCF_035046485.1). NCBI lineage: Eukaryota > Metazoa > Arthropoda > Insecta > Diptera > Culicidae > Aedes > Aedes albopictus. The sequence continues at coordinate 229,483,674 of NC_085137.1, forward strand.
CCCTTTCCAATCGGGAAAATTTTCTCGACTTCCTGGACAGTGTATCATTGTACATGCCTCACAATCAGTGCTGAAAAATTCATTTCGTCATATCTAAATTCAATCACCTACAGCTCATTTTAGAAGCTGAACCTGAGAATATGGTACATGAAAAACTTGTGCAGCTAGACCAGTTCTGCAAGAATGTCACGGAAAACCCGTTATTTTTCGAATGTTTAAGGTAAATGTCACGGACTACCTTTGAAAAATGCCAAATGATATTCACGGTGAATATCATTTGGCATTTTTCGAAGGCAGTCCGTGACATTTATCTAAAATATTTGAAAAATAGCGGTTTGTCCATGACTTTCTTGCAGAACTGGTCTAGCTGCACAAGTTTTTCATATACCATATTCTCAGGTTCAGCTTCTAAAATGAGCTGTAGGTGATTGAATTTAGATATGACGAAATGAATTTTCAGCACTGCTCACAATATACAAATGCATGCAGGCATGGCAGGCGAAGAAAGCCCTTCAATAATTAATTATTAATAACTGGAAGTGCCCAAAGAACACTAAGTTTAAGAAGAGAGGATGGCCAAGTTCCAATGCGAACATAGAACCAAAAAAGAAGAATAATACCCATATAGTTTTGTAGACAATTGCACAAAAAAAACATCAGTGTCTAAATATACTTGGAGCTTTTCAAACAAAACTCAAAAATTAATCAAGGTTTGATAAAAGATCAGCGATTATTAAACGAAATGCTATATGATATTTCAATTGAATGAACTCCGTTGATCCAGATAGTGTCGGTGTTCATAAAACTGAAACTTTAGACAATTGCTTGTGTAACCACTCGAAAGCTTCAAATGATACACAATTTGCACTTTGCAAAGAATTATGAAACGTCCATCACGGCTCGACAAAATTCAAAACAATAGATTTAAATTTCTCGCCTTTGGTTTGCAGTTTTATAAGCGTGACTCGAGAGGCTCGTAAATTCATAACTCTGTGACATGACGACCGGCACGGCACGATTCTCAGTGTTTACGATCTATTTACCACTTTCATCACAGACCGCGTATGCCTCAATTCTTTCACTACTAGTTCCACCAAGGCACTCCCAACTTCCGTCCGAGACGATGATGCTTTTTCTGATGAACAAACTTGCTCTGTTGGTACACGGTACACACTTGTTTTTACTACAATTTTTACAGGCGCTCTTTTGTCTATCTGACAGTGATTATCTCTCCTTTATGATATCATTCCACAGCAAGAAGCAATGTACTGCAACAAATTCACTTCATTTGCGTCACTCGGGAGATTTTGCTGACATAGAATACCAGCAGGACAAAAAAAAAATCTCAACACATTCACGATAAGCTGCTTATCCACGCCAGCAACAGCCTAATCATTTGATTTAATCACTATTGGGTACCTCCTTGGCGAAGATACGCCACACATTAATTCCCGTTCACTGATTGGCTGCTCACTCACTTAGCTACTGACTGATAAGCACGACACGCGAGTTCCCAAAAAAACAGCGAATTCACACTCTTTTATGCGACCAGACCGACTTTTGAAGTGATGTTCGATAACAGCATAACACACGTCGCTAATGCTGCTAACCGCATCCGTATCCGATCCCGAGGAATGGCTCTCTTTGCTGTGATACTGAATGGCGCAATCCGACCAACAAGATATAAATCACCCAAAGCACACGACGCCAAAAAAAGAACCCCTAAATTGACGACGGACGACCGACAGACAACCGGACGGAAAGCGATCTCACGATTGAATGGTTTGTTTTGATTCACGACGCTCTCTTTTTATCTTTTCGGGTTCGGGTCGACGGCGCGCCGCGACGGACGCTTCGATTGCACCAACACACCGAGCGAGAATCCAGAGGCTAGACGCGACGAGCGACGGCAATTTCGCGAACGGCGATACCAACCCACCGCGTGCGCTTCTGCTGGCTGCTGGCCGGCTAGAAAGATAACAAACCGAAAACCGAACGGGAGCAACCGGGAGATGAACGCAAAGATGCTATATGCGACATGGAATAAGCAACAGCTCGAAGAGGAGAGTGTTTTGGTCGGTTTGGAGCCTAATTGAACTAACATGCATCAGAAGATCGAAGTAAGCAGTGACCGCGAGTGGAAGTGTTTTTGCATTTGACAGCAATTCATTTCGTGTTCTATTTTTTTTTTCGATTTGGCCTATGACCCGGCTAGTCCTTGTCCACCCGGAAGGCAGATATGTGAATGAAAAAATAGACAAATGTTGAGTTCAGTGTTCGCGGCGGTGTTCGCTTAAAGTTCGATTGATCTCGCTGAGATCACGTGCGTTCAGTTTGTTTGCTAGAAGACCACTTTCCAGTAGATCCGTATGAGCTAAAATTGTGCATTTCCGTTGGAATTGTGATGGAAAGATCCAACCGATGGTGCTCAATAACAAAAAAAGAGACGAGATCTTTTATAAATTACATTTTGTGAATAATTTTGTGTTTTTATTACAATGAAAATATAATGGAAGAGTTCAAGCAATAGCCTTCTGCTTCAAACAGCGGAAATTTTGAAATGAAGTTATCAATATAGGAAGATAATTTGTGCATTCCTGTTCCCGAACAACCCCACCATGGCCCACCTGAGTTATCAAAGGAGGAACCTGAAGCACATCGTTGGACAACAAAACAATTTGGTGAGATCCTTCTGGTTTTTTGCGTTATTTCATGTTCATATTTTACCATTCAATTCAACATTACACAATCGCATATACCTGGAGTTTTCACCATATCAAGCTACATATATAACGCATAGCAATCATACTGAATTCCCGACCATTCCTGTACGAAGACCCTATTTCCTTTCTATTTTCGAGAGCGTCGGTGAGTCGCTGACATCTTGATAAATAGTTATCCTTTCCCTACTATCCCTTCCCATCCACATAACGTGTTTCTTATCGTTTCAGAGAGCGATCAATGGCGCTTAAGCCTAGGCTTGTTAGCCAGGACACATGGTCCAAATGCCTGTGCCCCATCCCGGAAGCAAAAAGGCCCATGGAGTGACAAAATTTCTTAGCTATGTCACTCCCAACGTTAGTGTTTGAAACACTAAAACACTTTCACTAACTCCAACACATCTTACATGATTTACTCAAATACACTTACGCAATCTGAATCTTGTCGCATCACTCGCTTATAGTGATTCCCAAATTACCCCATTCCAAATATCCAACTCCTTGACACTTATGGGAGTGTCGGTGAGTCGCTGACCTCTTCTAAAGTAGGTGTCATATCATCACATCCTTTCCTATTCTCGTAACGGAGAAGATGGGCGTGGCCGGCAATGGAAGTTCTCATGTCTTTTTTACTTCAACCTCTGATTGGATAGCTGTTCCTTCCCAAATAGCATTCCATAAGCAATTAGAATAGGAGTATTCAAGTTTTAACATGACAACTTTCAGTATGCAATCTACGAATTACTCCGTTACCACGCAACGCAACGCAACGCAACGCAACGCAATTGAACTAACATGCATCAGAAAGAAAAATAAATTAATCTTTCATAGAAAATAGACGACTTTGACATATTAGATTAAATAATTATTATGATTATGATGTAATCTTGGATGTATTTAGGCTGATTAGTCTAATGCCTAATACCAATTGTAAAAATGACATTAAAAGGATTTTTAATGTAAAAAGTAAGTTATCCAATAAATACCTATATCTGAGGAACATAAAGCTGAAATGTTGACATTTTGTCAAGCTAAGGCTCCCATCAACACAGCATAGAAAATCAAGACATTTCATGTATTTTCTTAAACATGAGCAAAACTCATCGGATTTGTTAAGAAATTTTTGGCAAAATCTGTCGAAAATCAGGACGGATGGTAACTTTGATAAGTGATCAGTCAAAATTTCAGCTGCTTCCAGCATTCCGTTTCTAAAGGTGATTGCAATCAAAATACTTTTACTCATGACTTCCATAACGAGATGATGAGGGAAGACCACATATTTAAGGTTCATGCTTGAAAATCAGGTTTCCACAACCAAACGACCGTAAAAACACGGAGGAGGTAAAGGCAAATTTGACAGTGTTGGTGGATATTTCAGCGATTTATATTTTCCTGAATTTGAACTCTTTTTTTTCCAAAATACGAAGCTGAAATGAGTCCAACTTGTACACACATCATTAGACTGTCCCAAAAAAAAAATCGATGTTCGAAAAGACAAGGTGCTCAACCCTTAAATGAAAGCAGAGCCGTAGCGTGGTCCCATGGCGCCCTTGGCAAGCATCCAGATTGGTGCCCTAAAACATTTGAACATTGCTAATTTGCATTTTTTTTTTCGAAGTTTCTTCAGTTGGATTTTGTTTGTTCGAATGAGTTTTTGTTGAAATCTCTGGAAAAAAATCCTTCTGGAATCACTGAAGGAAATTATGCTAGAATCTCTGGAGGAATTACTGCTGAAATATTCGGAGAAATACCTGATGAAAACCCGGGAGACATTTGAGCAAGAATTTCCAATGGAATTCATGGAATAATTATTGCCTGGAGAAGTTCCCGAAAAAAATACCTGAAGGAATGCTTGTAAAAAATGTTGAAACCAGTTGAAGAATTTCTGGAAGAATTTTTGAAGGGATCCCTGAAAAAGTTTCTTAAGAAATCTCTGGAGGATTTTCTAAAACAAATTCTTGGAAGGTATTATGAATCCCTGGAGGAATCTAAAAAAAACCTTTGGAGAAATTTTGGATGAAATCCGTGGCAGATTTTCTAAAAAAACTGAAATAATTCCAAATTTATGATTTTTTAGGAATTTATGAGGATGAAAAGTTTGCTAGAGGAATTCGAACAGAAATTTATGAAGCAATCTATAATGAACATGGAACAATTTCGGAATCAATGGAGATTTTCTAAGCAATATGAGAGATTTCTTCTTTCTAAAGGAATCTGTAAAAGACTTTCTGAAGGAACTTGGTTGAATTTCTAAAATAATTTATACCTAGATGATTTTCTATAAAAAATCATGGAAGATTTTTTAAAGGAATTCTCAGAAACATCTATAAAAAAATTACTGGAGGAATTTCTAAGGAAATCTCTACAGGAAATCTCTTCTGGAGGAAACTTTGGAAAATTTAATGAAAAATTTATTAAAGATTTTTATGGCAAAATCCAGGAAAAAAAAGAAATAAGAATTGAGAAATCATCAATCATCAAGAAATCATCAAGTATCAACCCCTAAAAGATTTTATAAAGGAATCTGTGGAGGAATTTCTGTAGACATCGTTTAAAAAAAATCTGAGATTTTTTGCAAGAATATCTGCAGAAGTTTCTTAAAGATTCTATGAAAGATTATCTAATAAAATTCTTGGAAATTCCCAGATATCCTTTTGAAAGTCTCCCTGGAGGAATTGCTAAAGGAATACTTCGATATATTTCAAGAGAAATCTGCAGAAGGATTTTTGGTTTTTTTTTTTAATGGATTTATGAAAAATTTTCGGTAAGAATTTCAGGATAAATTCTTTGAAATTTTTTCAAAGAAATCCCAAGAAGAATTTACGCAAGAATTTCTGGAAGATTTTGGGAAAGAATGCTAGCAAGAAATTCCGAAGAAAAACTAGGTGAAATTTATTGAAAATTCCAAGAATGTTCAATTTGTTTTGAGAAAATAAAAAAAAAACTCACTGATAGTTTTTGGGTGAACAGTGTTTGAATGGTTTGTGCAAGATTGAAAAGAGTTTAATCCCAACAACAATCGTATGAACTGAAAAATTATATAAATACTTTTTATCAAGACTGTAAAACACTTGAACGAATGCGACGAATGACCTCGGAAGTAACCTCAAGACATTGCCCAGTGAGAATGTTCAGAAATTATCAGAAAGAAACTTTCACTGGAATTCCGAAAGCATATTAATATTGCTTTGCTCATTGAAAAAAAATAAATAAAATAGTTTCTCAAAATAAAATACCTAGTAGATACATTTCCAGGTAACATCGTGGTAAATATTCAAAATAATCTAGAGAAATCTGATTTTTGAGAAATCGGGAGAACGTAAAAAACACATGATCAATCTTAAATACTTTAAAAATCAGTGAAATCTTGTTAACATTCATCCATAGCCTTAGGCCTTTTCGGCGCCCCTCTGAGGCTGGTGCCCTTGGTGGGGGCCAACCTGGCCAACCGCACGCTACGGCTCTGAATGAAAGATATGCATATTTGAAGCATTTTTGTAGAACATTTCGATTTTCTAAAAAATCATTTAGAGGTTCCGCTAGGGCGATTTTAAAAAATGACCGTTTTTCAAGAAAAGTCTCAAAAAAATAATGTCTTCGTAATTTTTTTTCAACTTCTGAATTTTTTCAATATTTTTGTATTTTTCTTTGGATCACTAGACATTCTTGAAGGGGATACCTTTTTTGAAATATTGTATACATATTGACGGCAGGGCCGTTTTTATGTTGATAAAAAGGACTATTTTTTGAGAATTTTTCATCTAAATTTGTGAAAAAATACATGCACGATTTTTTATTTTCAATTTTGAAAATTTTATCTCATAGTACTATTTGTATGCGTCATTTCTCGAAAAAAAATTGAAATTATGTTGTCTAGAAGCTGAGATATTAGAATTTTAGTAAATGGACAATTTTGCAATTTTTTCTGCTAAACTTTGTACCTATATTTGGAATATTGTAAGGTCTTTGTGACACTCCAATGTTCGTATTAAAAAAAAAGTTAAAAAAACACTTTCCTTGTTGGATGATCAAGCTAATTTAAACATGGATCTGTTATTCTGGGCTGGTTGGCAGTAGATTCATTAAGAGCTTTTATCTGAATAACTACAAATATGACGGGTATCGTGGTTACTGATAGCAACGCATTTAGTTCGAGATTACGTCGTGGGGTTCCCGACTACTGCGCCATTTTTTTCTGAAATAGGAACAATCATTCCATGCAGAGATTATGTAATATCGATAAAATCAATAAAAAAACCCGATTTAATCCACCTATGGTGAACAGAACCCTTCTTGCACTTATTAAAACTATTGTTGTATTATTTGTATTTAACATATTTATTTTGTGTGATGGAGCAAAAGTTCTAGAAAATATTGTGGATTTGGCATCTAGTGAATTGGTTTCCGAAATAGCATCATGTACCATGGACTAAACTGCCAGAAATGAGAGAAACCTTCTAGAATCTTGAGTGAAATTTTTAAAAAATTGCTTACATGTTCTGGAATATTGTATCTTTTGTTAACTACCAAAAGATCTTGAATCGATTAACAAATGGATAAGAAAATCAGCGAGATATACTTTGTCTAATATCTCTCAATCAGTCGATTAAATTAGCTCCGAAGTACTTGGTATTCATGGTTATGATGCAAAAAGGACAAAAATGATATACATATCTACTAAGTTTTGGCATTAGATAGTTATTTTCGCTGTCCGGTTCTTGCATTTTTCCCACAATATATACACTACCCGTCATAAGTACGGACTCACAAAAAGTATTGCAACAATATTGCATCACCCTGACTCACCTCGGTATCTCCAAATCCTGAGGACTTACAATAATGCTGTCTTCAGCAAAGTTATTCAGAAGCCCAAAAGCAACAACTTTTCTGAAGGCAGCATTTTAGTAGGTGTTCTGGTTTTAGAGATATCGAGGTGAGTCAGGGTGATGCAATATTGTTGCAATACTTTTTGTGAGTCCGTACTTATGACGGGTAGTGTAAATTCAAAGCTTTCATTTAACATATATATATAAGTGCACTTCGAATGATATCTCTGTAACCAAATGTCCAATCTTAATAAAATTTCTGAGCGTTCTACTACGATATTGTAGCTTTCATTTGCTGCCAAGTGAACTCAAATCGGTTGACAGACGGCTGAGATATTCATCAATATGCTAAATATCAGAAATCTCTCAAAAAGCTAACCTATATTACTTCAAAACACTCTTCGAAAGATATCTCGGTAACCAAATGTCCAATCGAAATAAAATTTCTGGGCGATCTACTAGGATGCTGTAGCTTTCATTTGGTGCCAAGAAAACCCAAATCGATTGACAAACGGCCGAAATATTTATTTTGATACACTTGGTCAAAAATCTTAAAAAGTTTAGATGTATGACTCATAAGTACTCTTCGAGAGATATCTCGGTAACCAAACGTCCAATCGAAAAAAAATCAATAGCGTTCTACTAGGATGTAGTAGCTTTCATTTGCTTCCAAGAGAACTCAAATCGGTTGACAGACGGCTGAGAAACGTGCGTGACTTTTTTTTGTAACGCACACACACACACATACACACATACACACATACACACATACACACATACACACACACATACAGACATTTGCTCAGTTCGTCGAGCTGAGTTCATTGGTATATGAGACTCGGCCCTCCGGGCCTCGGATCGAAAGTCGGTTTTTCGTGCGATATTTATACCCTTCTTATGGGTGTAAGAAGGGTAAAACATAGTTAAGTCATGATTTTTACTGAAAACTGGAACTTGAAATATTATAGACAAAATTAAGCTTTTGTAGAAATACGCGAATTTCTGATTCTCATAAATTGCAGGATCAATATGCATTAATTTTTCCTAATATCTGTGTAATTTCTCAATTAAATATAATTACAAATAATTTGGATAGAATATGTACATATCCCTTTCGGGACGGAGCACAAAAAAGTAAATTTTCCATAGAAAATGCTAAAGTTTGGCTCTCCATAACTCTTAGAATTTCTAACAAAACAACACTTTTTCTTCCCCATTTGAAAGAACTACTCTTTATCTTTCGATTTCTAGCTTTGCCAACCTAGAAAAATCAGAAATAAAAAAATTGCGACAGATAAAACTTTTTCATATTCTATGTTCATTTTTTGTTTACATTGTTGTGGCAAATCTCACTTGCAACATAAACAAAAGTTTGTTTGCACACAAACAACAATATGAATAAGAAGAAGTCTAACGAACTCGCATCACGTTTTTGTGGCCTCCGAATTTTATTTTTCGCGTATTTTTTCGGCTCGTACAAACGAACAGTTATTGGAATCTTTTGAAGCATAGCCTGCTAAACGGTATACGACTGAAGATTAAGCATATCCTAAATAGACTGGAGTGCAAAAGTGATTAAAATTCCACTCTTGACCGCGGCATCCAATCTAGCAACAAAGGATAGTACTGAAAACAAATCAGTTGATGTGGTATTGTATGAGACGATATATCGACCAGTGCTGCAATTTTTCGACAGGCCTTTATGATAGCGATATTTTGCTTTTTTTCATTTTCTCCGTTTTGGTTTTCCTGTCAAAGTTGCTTTCCGATCAGCAACACGGGAGCGAAATGAAATATGTACTCACACTCGCACGCAGCGTGCTGAAAGCGAGAGCTGACAGGGTTAAATTTCCATTCAATTTTCTGTAGTTGAGTGTTTTCACCCGTGCTAACGTATAGGGCACTCACTCTCACAAGCCACCGCTTGAGACGAATGGCCTTTCAGCATGAGTAGTGTGTGGATGATTGGGAATTGATCGTGTTGGGTCGCTCACGCATGGAGCTCTCGGACTCTGTCAGTTCTCACATCGAGGAACTGAAAACGACCGCCGCAGTCATTCATTTTCGGCTGAAAAACAGGCACTGAGACAGATATTTTGCAGGACTGATATCGACACACTCACTACGTTAGTGCTTCATTCAATCAGTTGTTTAGTACCTCGTCCGGTGGTTTGTTTTGCTTGTGCATTTACACGCCTCTCGTTTGAGGCGGTGCTGATGAGTTGGATTGTGTAGTGTGTCTTGGTGCGTTCGGTGGTCTCAAAAACCGAAACACTATAATCGACGCGCAGGCTCTGGTTCGACACCGGCTTTAGTGAACAGTACGTAAGTGAGCAAAGCGATAAGATTGGATATTGGGAACGCGCTGTATTTGTTTTGATCACAACTGTGTTTGCGCTCCTATATCGTCTCCTCTGCAATATCTCATTGATTCGTTTGTCGTAGGGAAATCCACTTTCTAGTTTGGTTTACCATTGTGTTAAGAGCAATTTGAAATCATGGATGCATGTAAGGCCTGCTCTAGGAATTTTGCGCGATCTGAAAGAAGTGTATTGTGCAGTGGGTCGTGTGGAAAGGTATTCCATCCCGGTTGCGTGGGCCTAAACGCGACCAACTTCAAGGCGTGGGCAGCTAATGTTGGACTGCTTTGGTTCTGCGAGAACTGTAGGGTGAATTTCAATCCCTGCGTAATGGATCGTGAAGCTATCATCATCAAGACTATGCGGGATCTCCTTCTGCGAGTGGACTCAATGGACTTGAGGATCGGTCAATTTGGCGAAAACCTGAAGACGCTCAACAATCTGCTACCTGTTTCTACATCCATTAGACGCGATTCAAATTTCTCCACCCGACTGCAGCAGTTTACGACGTCTGGAACCATGATTCGTCATGATCCAACTGAATTTTACAACAGTATCGATCGCCTCAATTTCGACCTGTCACTTCACTCGAATACTGCCAACAACACCATTGCGGACGTTGAAGATGATCTCGATGTTACCTGGAACAGTGATGACGTTGAAGACAATCGTGACGTAAACCTTTCTCAACACCGCCAGAAGGCTCCATTGCCTGCCTCTGAAACAATTGCCGTTGCAACCAACGAATGTTCCGGTCCTGCGATTGCTACAATCAGCCCCACCGCCACTTCTTCTGCCTCCGTCTGCATGATAACTACCGCCAACCCAATCGCCACCGCCGTCCCCGTCACTTCCTCCATCCCAGCCGCTGCCACCGTCGTCGCCACCACTGCCAATGCTGCCACCCCGTGCAACCTCTCCTACGCCACTGTTGCCTCCAAACCAGCCGTTACTACCAGTGCTCCCCAGAGAGCCGTTCGAATGGGACCCAATAGCTCGAGCACAACACAACGCCTGCCCAACACTAGCTCTCAAAAGCACACCTCAAGCCTATCTATAACAACTACTGGTTCTACATCTGCACTAGGCGTGAACCCGATAGCGGCACCTCAGGTAAACTGTCGGTTGAAAGTAGTAAGCCGAACTCGTCCACTTAGACAGCCAACTCCAGTAGCTGTTCCGGTTAAATCTTTCTATGTAACTCCGTTTCATATTGAGCCAACTGAAGGACGTGGTTGAATATCTGCGAGAGAATATAAATGTCGAAAATTCAATTCTTGATTGTGTAAAATTAGTTCCGCGCAACAAAAATATCAATGAGCTCTCTTTTGTATCATTTTAGTTAACGGTATCTGAAGATTTAGTGTCTGTTATTTCTGATCCATTCTATTGGCCTGAAGGTGTAGAAATTCGTGAGTTCCAGGCAAAAAACTGGAATCCACCCAGTCGTGTAGCCTCAGTATGAGTGTCGGTAATTTTACTAATACAAATGTACCAATCCAACCTATTCATGTATTTGCTAATCCGTCACCAACAATGAATGAAACGATTCATGAAACTGGTATAAAGTTGCAATATTATGAATATTGCCAATTAAAAGCATTAATTGAAAAACATTCCAGAAACTTTTTGAAAATAGGACTTCATAATGCTCGTAGTCTTGTTGGAAATATAGAAAACTATCGGTCTTTCATAGCAAACTCTGAGCTTAACGTTTTTGCTGTGGTTGAAACTTGGTTTAAATCGTCAAACACGAACAAATCTGTCGAACTCAATGGATATACGATAATAAGATCTGATCGACGAGACAAGAAAAAAACGCGTGGAGGTTGTAACCGTATGTTCCATATTTGTAGTCTTTCGGCTCCTCCTCAAATATCCTTTGCCTTAACCCCCCTGCCAGTGGGCACCTAATGCCTTGCCCAAGTAAAAAAATAATAATAAATCCCAAAACTGACAGCCTCACTGGTGGCGTAATCCTAGCTGTCAATGCAGAGCCAAGTATTTATTATTAAAGTGTCCGTTACGTTCCTGAAACTAAAGTCATTTATTTACAGCGGTTTGAGCTTCCAGTCTATCACTTTTTAGACTGTGTATTTTGTCGGCATAATCATGCCCCTGCGCAGAAGGGTTGCCAACTTAAATTCCGAGTGACTCTACTTTGTGTGAGTGAGTTGCCAAATCTCGGGTATTACATTTTCTGCTGACTAATGCCCAAGAACAGATTTCAAGACAGAGTCCAAATCATTCCATCTGTGACTATCATAGATAATTGTAGTGCGCGACGTGTATTCCAATAAATTCTTAAAAACTAGTCAAAATCTAAAAACTAGTTGAAAAAGTCAAACTTAAAAGCTAGTAGTACGGTAAATTGTTAAATAGTAAGCTATTGTTCTATTTCTATCAAAAGAATAAGGTTCAGCCGCTATTGTGAAATAGCAAGTGTTAAGAAAAGGTAATTCTTTTATTTCCATTATTGAATCAAGTGGTGAAAAGCGAGAGAATACATTGAAGGTGTACTAATTTTGCGGAATAGGTCCACTTCTGGGCCTTTTCTTTTTGACCTTCGGGGTCCCAAAACCGGAGGACAGTGTTCGTTTTCCCACAGAAATACCACCGACGCACTGGACACGCCAAGATCCGCTGGCACACGGAAATCGCATCGTCGATACGCTGTCATCCCGAAATCTCTGGCTTCCCTACGGTGGACGGACATTCCCACCGGAGGCCATTCTTCGGCACCGCCATTTTGGAAATTCAGCGACAAACCACATGGCCGGTCGATAACTGCGATTCAGTGTCCTTTATCAGAACGGCGTCAGCGGACTCCACCCCTCGGTCGTCGGTAGGAACCGGGCTACACAGAGGTTCCCAAACTCTTGTGGACGTAGACCCCTCGGTAACCAGCAACGCCTCTGCAACCAACAATCCCCCCTCCGTCAACCCACCGTCAACCAACCACCCACCGTCGCCCACCAGCTGCCCGTTGCCGTATGCATGCCACCACCGACCTCAAAGCTAGCCACCGTTCGTCACCACCAGAATCCAGTAACCGCAAGTACACCTTTATGATCAAATGTTTCTCTCGGTAGGGCCCAGATTGGGCAAAATAAACATAGCTATGTAAGTTCAAATATTGGTGGTTAGTTTCTATTAGAAAACCGCACCATTAGTCCATATACGCCCTTTTTGTTATTTTGGTCGTCTTTCCGTGCCCCATAAGGAGCCTTCACGCCTCGATCTGGGTAGTCCATCGGAAAGATACGGTATTTACCTTGAATCTGATTAACTTTGGTCGTAGAATTCAGTTGGTGCCCACTCCCTCGCACGGACGTGGTAGCTAATGTGTAGAATCCTGCTCCTGCTAAAGGTGAGTGACCAGTTGAGCTTTCGTAACGGTGCTATTAATGAATAAACGACCCCGTGCTCAGTAATATTCCCACCCACAATATTCCCCACTGAGTGGCCGAGTGGCTACAAAATTGGCGCCCAACAAAAAATCATTGTAATAGCATTCGTTCATTGACGAGAATTTCAGAAATCCCTGTATTAGAGGAGAACCAAACAATTCTTGTTTATTTTGGTTTCGTTCTCCAAACGAAAATGGATTTAGAGTTCGAGGTGCAATATAAACAGCTGATGGTGCATCATTTGGAGAGGCACGAAATTGAGTACGAGTTGGCCATTAGAGCCGTGCAGTTTGAACCCTCAGAGTCTCGATCGGCAATCCAAAGGAGACTCAGGGATCGTTTGAAGGAAGAAAAAGGACTGAATACTTTAGATGTTGATTTTCTTAGGTTCGATAGAACGGTAGATGCAGAGATCAAAACAATTGATGCGAATGTTGAACAAATTCGAGAATACCTTGAGAATGAAGTGCGATTCGAAGGATTTAAGGACAGCTTGAAGACCCGACTCGTGCATTATTTTGCTCGGGTTCGCCGTGCTCAGGAATATGCTGAGGCGGACGAGGATCTTACAGATTTCGACAAGCTCCTCTGTTCAATTCGAGGGCTTATGAACACCCATTTTTCGATATTTTCGCCGATTCAATCGGTTAGGGAAGAAGTTATGCAGGAGATCGTACGGTCGGTATCAAATTTGAAGTTGGGAGCAGTTCCGAAAAACAATAAATCCAAGAAAGGAGAAAGATCAGATCAAAGCCACTCAAAATCTACCGAAGGTCAAGGCCTGGATCTTAGTGCCTCTGATAGAGAGGACAGGGAGTTAGGGGCAGTCGCTCGTCAGGAATCTTCGCGTCGCGTTTTGAAGTCGTACAGAAAATCCGGAAAAGAAGTTGGATCGATGTCAGAGGTGCTCGCCTCATTGTATCCGTTCGTGCAGCCGCCTCACGCCTATGGTGGGCCTCGCAAAGACGTTAGTCAAGATTCGAACCAGTCGGAAAGAGTCATTCGTAAATTCTCGCTTAGTCATCGATCAAAGTCAAGGCCAAGTCCCGCGGCCGAGACATCGGACTCAGTTGTAGAGTCTGATCCGCCGAGTAGTGCGTCGTCATCGGAACCACCGGTAGAGAGACATCGGGCGAATCGTCACCGCCGCCGTGCACCACCTAAGAGTAGGCCGGTTTCGGAGTGGAACATTAAATATGACGGAAGAGACCAAGGTCAAACCCTCATGAAGTTCATTAAAGAGGTCGATTTTTATGCAAAGTCCGAGAACGTGTCGAAGCGCGAACTTTTCCGATCCGCGATCCATTTATTTAAAGATCAAGCCAAGTCGTGGTTCATGTCCGGCGTAGAAAACGAGGATTTCGCGAATTGGGATGAGCTCGTGGCGGAACTCAAACGAGAGTTCCTTAGTCCCGATCATGATCACGTGAACGAGATTAAAGCGATATCGCGGAAACAAGGGCCCAAGGAACGTTTTTCCGATTACCTTTCCGAGTTACAGAAGATTTTCAACTCTCTCACGAAACCGATTTCAGAGAAAAAGAAGTTTGAAATTGTTTATCGCAACTTACGGTCGGATTACAAGGGTCACGCGGTTGCGTCGAATATTGACAATCTGGCAGACCTGAAAAGGTTTGGCCGACAATTAGATTCGACTTATTGGTATAAATATACCCCCAATAATCAAGATCAGGTCGCGTCGCGAAACAAAGCGCAGGTTAACGAGGTTCGTGAGACTAGATATCAACCAAAACCGCCGGGAGAGGATCAGAAGAAGTCGTTCAAGTCCCGAAACTTCTATCGGTCGCGAAAAGAAGGATCAGGAGAAGAAGACCAACCCAGGAAAAAGTCGTCGCGCGAAAATCCCAAGAACTCAACGTCAGAAGCGAAAAACCCAGAAGAACCCAGACTATCGCGAGCTTGGGTCGATAGGTATGTGCCCCCTGAAGAAGGCACATGTTTCAATTGTAGACGCCAGGGGCACGATCATACCCAGTGTACCTACTATCGTAACAAGTTCTGCCTAAGATGCGGGTTGCATCAGGTTGAAACTAAAAATTGCCCGTATTGTGCAAAAAACTTCAAATAGACTACCTGAGAGGGCAGGTCAGTCCACCCAATGTCAAAAATCCCTCATCTCCAACCATACAAGACAGTCTTCATCACTCTGGCTATAGCCGAGTACACGAATCCGATTATAGTACCCCGATAGAAACCCACCTTGATGAACTGTTCGTACGGGTCGATAAGGACGATAGACCATTTGTACAAATTTCCGTATTCGACGTCCCAATTACTGGACTGCTCGATAGTGGAGCCCACCGAAGCATATTAGGTTTAGGAGCGACAAAGCTCATTAAAAAGTTCAAATTGAAAGTTTTCCCAACCAGTGTCGAGCTAGTAACGGCCAGTGGTCAGAAACTAGAGGTCACTGGATACGTGAACCTGCCCATTTACTTTAACGGCCAGTCAAAACTGATTGCTACGTTGATCGTACCAAATCTTAAAAGAAGGCTTCTTCTAGGTACTGATTTCTGGAAGGCCTTCAACATAGTCCCAACTGTCCAATCAGTTGTGGTAGAAGAGCTAGACGAAACGGTGGAAGAAAGCTCATTATCGAACGACCAGCTCCAAGAACTGGAAACGGTCAAAGAACAGTTCAAAATTGCCATAGATGGTCAATTAGACACCACACCATTGATTGCCCACCGCATTGAGCTTACCGAGGAGGCCAAACAGTTGGCCCCAGTTCGGATTAATCCATTCCCAACATCTCCAAAACGGCAAGAACAAATCAATAAAGAACTCGATAACATGCTCGAAGCGGGTATCATTGAACGGTCCTACAGTAGCTGGGCACTGAGGCTAGTCCCTGTGGACAAACCGGATGAAACCGTGCGACTGTGCCTTGATGCACGAAAATTGAATGAGCGCACCCTCAGAGACTCATACCCACTTCCCCATGCAGACAGGATTCTCAGCCGGTTGGGTCCCTGCAAATATATTTCGACCATTGACCTTTCAAAAGCGTTTCTACAGGTCCCCCTCGATCCCAAATCAAGAAAACTCACGGCGTTTTCCGTTCTAGGCCGTGGACTGTTCCAGTTCACCCGTATGCCCTTCGGACTCGTCAATAGCCCGGCTACACTGTCTCGGCTAATAGACAGGGTCCTGGGTGCGGGTGAACTAGAACCTAAAGTCTTCGTTTACCTAGACGATATAATCGTCCTAAGCGAAACTTTCGAGGAACACCTCGCCTTGCTTAGAGAAGTTGCAGCCCGTCTGAGCCGAGCCAACTTGTCCATCAACATTCAGAAGTCAAAGTTTTGCGTTTCTGAATTACCTTATTTGGGTTATATTCTGACTAACCAAGGTCTGAAGCCCAATCCCGACCGTGTAGAGGCAATAATAAACATTGAACGTCCTAATAGCATACGAGCCTTAAGACGATTCTTGGGCATGAGTAACTATTACCGGCGTTTTATTGCCCAGTATAGCGAAGTGGTTCGCCCACTAACCGATTTACTCAAAAATAAACCCAAAACGGTCCGGTGGAACGATTTGGCCGAGACGTCATTCATAAAAATCAAGGAACTGCTGATTAACGCACCACTGTTAGCCAACCCAGATTTCAATATGCCCTTTTCCATTCACTGTGATGCGAGCGATACGGCCATTGCCGGGGTACTGACCCAAGAGCGGAACGGCCAGGAACAGCCAGTGGCGTATTTCTCACATAAACTGTCAGGTCCAGAACAACGTTATTTCGCTACGGAAAAGGAGGCGTTAGCCGTCATCAAATCCGTGGAGAAATTTAGATGCTATGTCGAAGGCTCGAAGTTTACGGTTGTCACCGATGCTTCAGCACTCACGTACATTTTACGCAGTAGTTGGCGCACTTCCTCCCGACTCTGCAGATGGAGCATAGAACTTCAACGACATGACATGACTATCAAGCACCGCCGGGGCGTAGATAATGTGGTACCTGATACTCTGTCAAGGTCGGTTGAAGTACTAGCTCTTAATCCCAAGGCCACCGACTGGTACGCTAAAATGCTTAAAAATGTCCACGAGGATCCGGAGAAATACAAGGATTTCCGACTGGAAAACGGAGCCTTAATGAAACTGGTATCTTCACAGGGAGACTCGCTTGACTACCATTTTGAATGGAAGATCTGTGTTCCGAAGGACATGAGAGAAAATGTCCTAGTTGAAGAGCATGATGACGCTCTACACCTTGGAACAGATAAAACAATCGCTCGCATTAAAAAGAAATACTACTGGCCGAATATTGCAACGGACGTGCGACTGCACATCCGCAAATGTTCAACCTGTCTTGAGAGCAAACCGTCCAATCGTGCCCAAAAACCAGCGACGGGGTCTCCCAGGTTGGCAACAAAACCCTTCCAGATTGTTGCCCTAGATTTTATACAATCGCTCCCTCGTAGCAAAAATGGAAAATCCCACTTACTGGTGGTGATGGACATATTCTCCAAGTTCAGTTTACTGTTCCCAGTGCGAAAAATCAGCGCCCCCCAAGTCTGTGAAATCCTTGAAAATAGCTGGTTCCGACGGTATTCGGCCCCGGAAATTATCATATCGGACAATGCCTCCACATTCCTGTCCGCAAACTTTAAAGATTTGCTACAAATGTTCCACGTTCAACATTGGACTAACCCTCGGCATCACAGTCAGGCTAATCCGGTTGAACGCCTAAACCGCACGATTAACGCCTGCATACGAACTTACGCTAGATCTAATCAGACCCTTTGGGACACCAAAGTGTCCGAGATCGAGTTTGTCCTGAATAATACCCCCCACGGTGCCACTGGATTTAGTCCCTATCGAATTCTATTCGGCCACGAAATTGTGGGCCGGGGCGACGAACACCGTCTTGATCGCGATCTGAGAGAAATTTCGGATGAAGAAAGACTGGAGAAAAAACTTTCCATTGATGAGCACATTCATTCGCTGGTTATTAAGAACCTTCAGCGTCAATTCAATAAAAATTCACACTTTTACAATACTCGTAACAAGTCCTTCGCACCGGTGTACACTGTAGGTGAAAAGGTGTATAAGAGGAATTTCCGGCAGTCATCTGCCCCTCACAGCTACAATGCGAAGCTTGGTCCCTGCTATCTCCCATGTACGATCGTAGCTCGGGTAGGTACAAATACCTACGAGCTGGCGGACGAAAGTGGAAAATCCATCGGTGTATTCTCCGCGGCAGACCTGAAACCCGGGCAATGCTGAAAAGAGAAAATAAAAACGTAATCTATAAACTTAACATCTCTCGAAACATATTTCTAAAAACTTCCTTGTTTAGCTTCGGCCGAGCTAGACACCTCGTTACACCTGTAACAAAAACAAAAACAAACCATTAGTCCTACAATCAAAACACCTTTAAACTGCACGGGGAAAACCGTACGAAAATTCACACATCCAAAATATCACTCCGAATGGCTTGCTCCATTGAACACATCTACACGATGGCTGTAAGAAATCGATTTAAACGGTACCTAAACTGATGAATGTATAGCAGCCAGCGGGGTAGCGCGGACGTCAACCACGAATAGATGTGCCGTAGCCCACATGAATTTGACATGTTTGGGAAATTGACACTTTTGGGCACTCTGACAGATCTGGGAAGTGCACGACATCTGCGAATTAGTCATTACCATAAGTTATTACTTAAGTAAAACGTGTAAAACTAGCAAAAGGTTACGAAAATTTTGGCGTGCAATCGTTCGAAATTACACGACAACGCGAAGATAGCAAATAAATCAGTAAGAAATTGTGTAACGCATCAGTTTTCAGCACAAACAATTTTGAACGTGTTTTTGTTGTGAGCTACGGGGATTTTGCCTTTTGCTGGCCCCCTGATAGCAGCTGTTGTTTCAAGTGCGCACTTTTTCTCCGATGCATTCAATGGAAAAACCCATTCAGATCCGAATTCACTATCAATTGTATTATATTTACACCTACTTGTTCTGGAATCCAAACGTAATTGCCCGTAATTTGTGCCAACTTCGTCCATCTGTAGTTTGGTTTTGTTTCACGTTCACAATAATTCAGTCCTCGGTTTGACAGTTCATGTGTCTTTGTGTTGGTGAGTGACTAGTATGGCGTTTCTTTCCGAACGAGTGAAAGAGTTGTGCGTAACGCACCGTGCTGCCAGATTTATTTGCAACACATTTTGTTTTCAATATGGAAAACAAGAAATGATGTTGATTTTCATGTATTAATTTCACCTCTTGCTCAGTCAAAATGAATGAGTTCATTCATTTTGAACTGGGAGGACGGGGTAAATGTAACCGTATGTTCCATATTTGTAGTCTTTCGGCTCCTCCTCAAATATCCTTTGCCTTAACCCCCCTGCCAGTGGGCACCTAATGCCTTGCCCAAGTAAAAAAATAATAATAAATCCCAAAACTGACAGCCTCACTGGTGGCGTAATCCTAGCTGTCAATGCAGAGCCAAGTATTTATTATTAAAGTGTCCGTTACGTTCCTGAAACTAAAGTCATTTATTTACAGCGGTTTGAGCTTCCAGTCTATCACTTTTTAGACTGTGTATTTTGTCGGCATAATGCCCCTGCGCAGAAGGGTTGCCAACTTAAATTCCGAGTGACTCTACTTTGTGTGAGTGAGTTGCCAAATCTCGGGTATTACATTTTCTGCTGACTAATGCCCAAGAACAGATTTCAAGACAGAGTCCAAATCATTCCATCTGTGACTATCATAGATAATTGTAGTGCGCGACGTGTATTCCAATAAATTCTTAAAAACTAGTCAAAATCTAAAAACTAGTTGAAAAAGTCAAACTTAAAAGCTAGTAGTACGGTAAATTGTTAAATAGTAAGCTATTGTTCTATTTCTATCAAAAGAATAAGGTTCAGCCGCTATTGTGAAATAGCAAGTGTTAAGAAAAGGTAATTCTTTTATTTCCATTATTGAATCAAGTGGTGAAAAGCGAGAGAATACATTGAAGGTGTACTAATTTTGCGGAATAGGTCCACTTCTGGGCCTTTTCTTTTTGACCTTCGGGGTCCCAAAACCGGAGGACAGTGTTCGTTTTCCCACAGAAATACCACCGACGCACTGGACACGCCAAGATCCGCTGGCACACGGAAATCGCATCGTCGATACGCTGTCATCCCGAAATCTCTGGCTTCCCTACGGTGGACGGACATTCCCACCGGAGGCCATTCTTCGGCACCGCCATTTTGGAAATTCAGCGACAAACCACATGGCCGGTCGATAACTGCGATTCAGTGTCCTTTATCAGAACGGCGTCAGCGGACTCCACCCCTCGGTCGTCGGTAGGAACCGGGCTACACAGAGGTTCCCAAACTCTTGTGGACGTAGACCCCTCGGTAACCAGCAACGCCTCTGCAACCAACAATCCCCCCTCCGTCAACCCACCGTCAACCAACCACCCACCGTCGCCCACCAGCTGCCCGTTGCCGTATGCATGCCACCACCGACCTCAAAGCTAGCCACCGTTCGTCACCACCAGAATCCAGTAACCGCAAGTACACCTTTATGATCAAATGTTTCTCTCGGTAGGGCCCAGATTGGGCAAAATAAACATAGCTATGTAAGTTCAAATATTGGTGGTTAGTTTCTATTAGAAAACCGCACCATTAGTCCATATACGCCCTTTTTGTTATTTTGGTCGTCTTTCCGTGCCCCATAAGGAGCCTTCACGCCTCGATCTGGGTAGTCCATCGGAAAGATACGGTATTTACCTTGAATCTGATTAACTTTGGTCGTAGAATTCAGTTGGTGCCCACTCCCTCGCACGGACGTGGTAGCTAATGTGTAGAATCCTGCTCCTGCTAAAGGTGAGTGACCAGTTGAGCTTTCGTAACGGTGCTATTAATGAATAAACGACCCCGTGCTCAGTAATATTCCCACCCACAATATTCCCCACTGAGTGGCCGAGTGGCTACAAGGTGGAGTAGCTTTTTATGTAAAAAAGAACATTAAATACTCAGTTATTTCTAAGTCTGAAGATGGAAACGGAATTGATTATCTTTTTATCAAACTAAAGCATGCAAACTTGGTTTGTTGTGTCATATATAAGCCTCCAGATGTTAATGTGACTAAGTTAGATGGGGTTTTTAACCTTATCGCGGAAATTTCATCTACGGAACCTAATGTTCTTATCATGGGTGATTTCAATGTCAACTTATTAGTTAAAATCTCGTACAAAGCCACAAAAATGGCTGAGTACTTAAACTCGCTTTCTTTAAAGCTTGTGAACACTTTTCCAACTTGTCATAAATCAGAATTTTCGTCTGTTATTGATCTATTTGCTGGTAATTGCTTGAGCAATGTAAATAATGTCTATCAATCGTCTGTGGGTGGTATAAGTGATCATGACTTCATTTGTGTAGATTATAAGTATAAACATTCAAAGGCAAACTCTGAGGTCTATTGGACTAGAGAGTACTATAAAGTCGATACATTCTCTTTTCTAGCTGATCTAAGAAATATATCTTTTGATAGAGTTTTTTATTGTGCTAATGTAGATGAGAAGCTTCGTCTTTTCAATAGGCTGTTCTTTGAAATACTCGACCGACATGCACCTCTTCGTAAAAAAACGGTAAGGGATCCGAATAATCCATGGATCACTAATCAAATTGAACGTTTGTTCAAAAATCGTTCTGATGCTTATGAGTGTTGGAAACGTGATAAGAGCAATTCTCAGAAATGGGCAAATTTTACTCGCCTCCGTAACCTAGCGAACAATAAAGTTAAGTCTACCAAACGAGAATTTTTTGCCTCCCAGCTGAATGCTGACCTTCCAGCAAAGCAATTATGGAGAAATATTAAAAGACTTGGGTTGAAACAAACTAACACTAAAATGGGCGGTGGAGATATCACTGCAGGGTCCCTAAATGTGTTTTTCGTCACGCAAACTGTACCATTTTCTTTCAGCCATAGTCCTTTGATTCCTTTGAATTACCATCAAGATTTTCTTTTACTGGTGTTACTGCTGATGAAGTTCTTGCTGAATTTGCTTCTGCGTCATGTGATGCTGTTGGTAATGACCTTATTCCTCTAAAAATGTTGAAAGCATCTTTATCCGTAACGCTCCCGTGTATAACTGATATATTTAACAGCTGCATAACTACTTCGGAGTTCCCTATTGACTGGAAAACCGCTAAAGTCATTCCTATTGGTAAAACTGATAATCCCTCGACTGAAAAGGATTATCGTCCTATTAGTATACTTTGTGCACTTTCGAAAATTTTCGAATCCATTATGTATAATCAGTTGAATAGTTATTTAATTGATAACAATCTATTGAATACTTTTCAGTCTGGCTACCGGAGATCATGCAACACTGTTACTGCGTTAATCAAAATTGACAGTGATATACGAGAAGCCATAGACAAAAAATTAGTAACTGTTATGGTTCTTTTAGACTTCAGCAAAGCTTTTGATTCTATCGATCACCGGCTACTTTGTCATAAACTAAAACATAACTTTCATCTGGATCATTACTCGGTTGACTTGATACAGTCTTATTTATCTAATAGAATGCAGTATGTTGACTTTAATAACCAGCTGTCTGATAAAATACCTGTAGCAAGTGGTGTCCCACAAGGATCGATACTTGGACCTCTTCTTTTCTCTTTATTTATCAACGACTTGCCACTTTCTATATTAAATTGTAAATTTCATTTGTATGCGGATGACTGTCAGTTGTATCTATCTGGTTTACCCACTCACATCTCCGATATCTATATATATAAAAATGCAGTGGCATACGTGGGACCGCGCATAACTTGCGAACGGAGCGCCCGTTTTGGGTCGTCTTTGTTTTGTTCTGTTTGTTTTCACCCAAGGAAGGTTTATGAGGCATAAAACATGGGGAAATTGAGAGTTTTTAAAAATCGGGTTTTCATACATTTTGAACGGGGATTTGGGCTTGGCTAGGGACTTGAAACGTCAAAAAACGCAGTAGGCAAGACAAAGTTTGCCGGGGACAGCTAGTTGTTAATAAAGTTAATAATGATATTCGCAGAATTGTTGAATGGTGTGGAAAAAATGGTTTACTTTTGAACGCAAAAAAAACACAAGCCATAATTTTTCGAACAAAACGCTCTAATATGCCCCATATTCCTTTGATTTTGGTGGAAAAATCTCGGACTTCTCATGGACTGTAATTTAGATTGGAATGTTAAAATAAATGCTGTCTGCAGCAAAATTTACAGTTCCCTACACTCTTTAGTTCTTTTGAGATATTGCACTCCACAACATATTAGAGTACAGTTAGCTAGATCGCTCATAGTTCCTTTATTTGATTATGGCGATGTATTATTTAGTCTCACATCAAAGAAAAACTCAAAGAAATTAAATTTAGCGTTCAACTCTGTCATTAGATATGCATATAATCTTAAGAAGTATGATCACTTATCAAGATATAAAACTGCTTTGCTTGGTTGTGAATTTACAAACCATCTGAAACTTAGAATGAGTATTCAAACTTACAAAATACTTAATGATCCACCAAACTATTTTAAAAACTTTTTCAACCATACTCGATCATCTCGTTCATCCTCATTAATGGTTCCTAGATGCCATTCAAATTGTTTAAAAGAATCGTTTCGTCACCGGGCAATACAAAATTGGAATAATCTACCTCTTAATTGTAGAAGTGAGCGGATATTTTCTCGCTTCAAGAAAGCTGTAAATGTTTATTTTAGTGTTGGTTAATTGGTACAATTGTGTTTGTTTTAGTAATAGTAACATATACTTTGAGAATCATTAGGCGATTATTTATGTTATTATAATTAGTAATTAAATAAATAAATAAATAAATAAATAAATAAATAAAAAACAAGTACAAGTAATGGGTCAATTATTAAAACAATATACATTACTTAAAACAATAATTAAACAGATGAAAAAAATATCTAAATCTGTTGTTGCTGAACAGCACAATTGTGCTGGTTCGTCACGAAAGGGATATGCATATAAATTGCAAAAAATGTCAATTTTATAATAAAAAAAAATAGTCTTGTAATTATTTTCGAATCACGACATAGCAAATCCAGAACTTTCCACAGTTTTGTAAATTCAACTTTCTAGCTCTAGCAAAACAAAAAACTTCAGATAATTCAGTGAGTATCAAGGTAATGGCACGCTCGTCAAATTGGACAATTTGGTATAAAACTCGGCAGCGGGGGTGCATAGTTAATCGGACAAACGCCGATTGTCATACAAAATTGCCAACTTTGAGATGGTTTAATTATATTTACTTTGATGTTCTAAAATTTTGATACGAAACTGATACTATGAAGAATTTTGCGTATAAGAAATACAAAACATTTCTGATCACATGTGTGGACGTAAAAAAAAAAACAGATCGAACAGCAACAAACGTGTAAATCAAAAGACTGCCATTGTCCGATCACTTTGACACATTTTGGTTGCCCTAAGACAGATTTCTGTTTTACATCTGCATTCGGTCTGCATACTGCCGTATCATAGAAGTTCGACTGCTAAACTGCTCTATATATTAACAATTAGAATGCTACTTAACATCTGACAGCAGTTTCGTAGCATTTCATTTTACTACCTGTCATTGTTGTAGGGTAGGTAATCAAAATTTGAACCAAATTGCGGCTTTCTGAAGCAGTGCAAATTTCAAGTGATTTTTTCTCCCACATGGAAATAATTTACTACGGCAAAATCGTATGTACATGAAAGCCACGGATATAAGCTTTCTGTTAAATGGTAAAAAGTTTGTATTTGCACCGAATTTCATTGAAATATTTGATTTTTCATCAATAATTATTTTAATCTTAATTTGAACCATCGTAATCATAATTTGAACCAATTTTAATCTTAATTTGAACTACTGGCGGCAGCAGCTCGAGCAACTCACAAAGCAGCCAATTCCATGCTAAACAATGAAAATCACATGAATCTGCTAATTCTCATACCTATTTTTCATTAGGCAGTGGAATCTCAACTCAGAATGTTCGGAATTCTTTAGGAATTTGAAAACTAAATTTGGATTTTTTCATCCCCCAAGAGTAAACAAAGCAACCACTAGCGCAATCTACAAGCCAACACTAGAAGCTCACCCCTATTTACTAGTTCAAATTTAGATTACAAATGGTTCCACTTAAGATAACATTCTCCAAGTAAGAATCACTTAAATTTGATAATTTTATGACAAATAATGCGGAATATTATTCGGTTGGTCGATTCTATGATAAATAAGCTTTCATTTGACGTATTCACATATTGCGTGTGATACAATGCATGAGCTGTACAAGTGCACCGAAAATGTGCTTTCTCTTGGGGGAAATGGGTGAAATCACAGTGATTTTTCAATTGCCTGTTTTCCATGACAAAAACGCTTTTTTTCAATGCTTTTAAAGTCCATGTTATCAGGTTATATTACGAAAAGCTCTTTAACATCTTTTTCGGGACAATATTTGCCTGAAAAGTAAGTCGTTTTAATGAATTTTGAAATGGTTCAAATTAAGATTACAATTTGACTAGTTCAAAGTTTGATTTCTTACCCTAGTTGTTCAGATAAAAGCTCTTCATGAATCTACTGCCAATCACCCCAGAATAAAAGATCCATGTTTAAACTAGCTTGACCATCCAATATGGGAAGCCGCATTTTTAAGCCTACACTGAAAGGAGCCTTGCAGTAATGACAAGCACACAAATGTTTTTAAATTTACCATGGCAAAACATGATCATCGACCCACCAACGCTTCTTGTGTGCGTTTTGTTTCTTCTCACATCAACTGGTTCGATAGCTGAGTGGTAGCATGCGAGCCTGGTGATGTCAAGATTCTTGGTTCGAATCCGGTTGCCAACAGAAACTTTTTTTAATTGAAAATCGAGTCCATGGTAAAATTGAAAACATAATTCTGTTGAATTAAAACGAAACTCAGTCTGCACAAATTTAGTGGCGTTGTGCATTTAAATTGATCCTCAGAATAGTAATTTTTACCGCAAGACGCCGTTCAGTGTAACTTCTTTTAATATACGTAAATTGGTGTGTCACAAAGACCTTACAATATTCCAAATATACAAAGTTTTGCAAAAATTTGAAATTTTGTCCATTCAATTAAAGCGTAATATCTCAGCTTCTAGACAAGATATTTTAAACCTTTTTTTAGAAATGACGCATGCAAATAGTACTACCAGATAATTTTTACATAATTGAAAATAAAAAATCGGGCATGTATTTTTTTCTCAAATTTAGATGAAAAATTATCAAAAAATAGTCCTTTTATCAGCACAAAAACGGTTCTGCCGTCAATATAAATACAATATTTCAAAAACTTATCCCCTTCAAGAATCCCTAGAGGTCCATAGAAAAATACAAAAATATTGAAAAAATTCAGATGTTGAAAAAATATTACGAAAAAATGATTTTTTTGAGACTTTTCTTGAAAAATGGCCATTTTTTTAAAATCGCCCTAGCGGAACTTCTAAATGATTTTTTAGAAAATCGAAATGTTCTACAACAATGCTTCAAATATGCATATCTTTCATTTAAGGGTTGAGCCTCTTGACTTTTCGAACATCCTTTTTTTTTGGGACAGCCTAACACATCATGCTTTTGGAAAGATTTGTTACATTTGGACATATTTTCTAAAATTTATACCATAAAACCAAGAATTTTCAAAAAGTGGCCTACCTTCAAGTCGCTATTCACCACAGTGGGTCTAAGAAGATTTGAAGCGAATAAAGGCTGCGTTTTAAACATAGTTAATAGTACCAACTTGGTACCGCTGTTATTTGTCTTCATTGTAGGTTAAAATCAAAGTAATAACCCATAAGTACTGAATATTTTACAGAAATAAGTGATATAGTACATTTAGTAGAGGATGTGAAGGTCACCATTCATCATGATAGTAGGGACCCATTCACCGACTATCAGAAGATTCCTTCTCTTTTGTTTGAAAATGATCAAAACCACCTATCATAGTTAATTTTCTGCATTTATATTCATTTCAAATAATAGCTTGCAAGATTTATTTAGAAAAATAAATGTTGAAATTTTCACATTTTTCTACTTATATAGGGCAACATAAGGCACGGTAAATGGAGACGACTGGTTTTAAGGGTATCCATTTACCGTGCCCTATTGTTTCAATTAAATTGGGCACTGCAATGATGATGCCTGATATGATCATGGTGCTAAATTGAATCATGGTTAAATCATGGAATTCCCAAAAAAAGGTTTCCAAGAATTCATCTAAATGATATCCCAGGATTTTTTTTCCCAGAATTCCTTCAAAAATTGTTTCCTCGAAAAACAATCCTCCTGAAATTCCTCCAGGAATTCCTTCACAAACTTCTGCAGGAATTTCTCCAGCAGTACCTCTAAGAATTCCACCAGGGATTCCTCCAGAAATTGCTCCAGGGATAACTCCTGGGAATTCTCCACGGATACCTTCTGGGAGTGCTCAAGGAATTCTTTCAGAAATCCATCCAGGAGCTCCTCCAGAAATTCTTCCAGGAATTCCTTCACGGATTCCTCCAGGAAATCTTCAAAGGACTCATTTAGAAACGCCTTCAGCGATTCCTCCATAAATTCCTTCAGGGATTCCTCCTAAAATTCCTCTAGGGATTCATCCTGAAATTCCTTTACGGATTCCTTCAGGAATTACTCAAAGAATTCCTCTAGAGTTTTCTGCAAGAGTTTTTTCAAGGATTCTATTAGGAATGTCTCCACAATTTCTCTAGAAATTCCATCAGGAAAGAATTTCCTCCAGAAATTACTCCATGGATTCCTTCAGAAATTCTTTCAAGGATTCCTTCAGGAATGCCTCCAGGGGGCTCCAGAAGTTGTTTCAAGGATTCTTCCTAAAATTCCTCCAGGTAGGGTCTGGGACCATTTGGGCAGGAGCACCTATTTTGGGCACATGCTGCTATAACTCAGTCAATTTTGAACCGATTGACTTGATTTTTGAGACACGATCAGAAAGTCACAGTGTCTAGCCATGTACAAAAATTCAAGTCAATCGGTTTTAAATTGACTGAGTTATAGCAGCAAGTGCCCAAAATAGGTGCTCCTGCCCAAATGGTCCCAGACCCTATTCATCCTCCTGGAATTTCTCCTGGAATGCGTTTACGGATTCCTCCAGAAATTCTTCCAGGGATTCCTCCAGAAATTTCTTCACGGATTCCTCCTGAAACGCTTGCACAGATTTCTTCAGGGATTCCTCTAGGGATTCCAATGAATTCTTCCAGAAATCCCTCCATAAATTCATCCAGGAGTTCCTCCACGGATTCTTCCAGGTATTCTCCCAGGGATTCCTCTTGTAATCCCACCAGGGATTCATCCCTGTCTCCTGGGATTCAGGAATTCATCCAGAAATGCCTCCTCAGATTTCTCCAGAAATTGCTCCACGGATTTCTCCCGGAGTTCTTCCAAGGATTCCTTTAGAAATACTTCCAGAGATTCCTCCAGAAACTCCTTCCGGAATTACTCTTGAAGTTCTTCCAGGGATTGCTCCAGGGACTCTCCAAGACTTTTTCTCGGATTTTTTCCAAGAATTTCTTCAGGAATTCCTCCAGCAATTCCACTAGAAATTCCTCCAGGGAATCCTCCATGAATTCCTCCAGGGCTGTCTCCAGATATTCATCCAGAAATTCCTCTATGGGCTCCTCCAGTAATTCTTCCAGGGATTACTCCAAGGATTCCTTCAGGAATTTCTCCATGGATTCCTCCAGAAAATCTTCATGGAATGCCTCAGGGAGCTCATCCAGACATTCCTACTGATACTTTTGCAGTACAGGGTCAATAATTTCTTCAAAAATTCCTCAAAAGATTTCTCTCAAAAAAGTGGAATTTTTCCTCCATAAACTTCTCAAATTTCTCCAGGAATTCTTTCAGAGATTACTCCTAAAATTCTTCCAGGAATTCCTCCACGAATTACTCCAGGAATTCTTTCAAGGATTCCTACAGGAATTCCTCCTGGGATGGCTCCAGATATTCCTTCAAGGATATTTTTTAAACTACCTCCAGGGATTTATCTTCGAGGAATGCGTTTACGTATTCATCGAAAAAATACTTCCAGCAATTCCTCCAGAAATTCTTCGAGGGCTTCCATGAATTCCTCCAGGATTTTTTCCAAAGATTCCTTCAGGACTGTCTCCAAGGATTCCTCCAGAAATTTCTTCACGGATTCCTCCTGAAGCTTTTGCAGGGATTCCGCCAGGAATTTCTTCAGGGATTCCTACAAAAATTCCAGAAACTTCTCCAGGAATCCCTGTATAAAATCATGCAGGAGTTACTCCACGAATTCCTCCAGGAATTGATCCTGTAATCCCTCCAGAGATACATGCTGGAATTCCTTCATAGATTCCACCAGAGATTCCTCCAGAAATTTTGCAAAGCTTCTTCCAGAAATGCTTCCAAGGATTCTT
The DNA here is from genome assembly GCF_035046485.1 of Aedes albopictus. Lineage (NCBI taxonomy): Eukaryota > Metazoa > Arthropoda > Insecta > Diptera > Culicidae > Aedes > Aedes albopictus. The sequence goes on from NC_085137.1 coordinate 229,513,414, forward strand.
TCAGGAATGTCTCCAGGGATTCCTCCAGAAATTTCTTCACGGATGCCTCCTGAAATTGTGACAGAGATTCCGCCAGGGATTCATCCTGGAATTTCTTCACGGATTCCTTAAGGATTTTTTCCAGGGATTCCAACAGAGATTTCTCCAGAAATTTTCCAATTTCCTCCAGGAATTTTCCAATTTCCTCCAGAAATTCTTCCAAGGGTTCCTTTAGGAATACCAGCAGAAATTACTCCATAGATTCCTTTTAAAAATCCTCCAGGAATTCCTCCTGCAATACCTTAATAGATTCATCTTAAAATTCCTCCACGGATTTCTCTAGGAATTCTTCAAAGGATTTCTTTAGTAATGCCTCCAGGAATTCCTCCAGAAATTCCTCTATGAATTTCTCTAGAAATTCCTCCAGAAATGCCTCCAGAGATTCGTCCAGGGAATCCTCCAGGAGTTCCTCCATGTGTGTCTCCAGAGATTGCTCCAGGAATTCTTTTATGGGTTCTTCCAGGAATTCTTCCAAGGATTCCTCAAGGAATACGTCCAGGGAATCATCCAGAAAGTGCTCCAGAAAGTGCATTTCTCCGAGAATTCCTCCAATATATCATCCAGAAGGTACTTCGAGAATTCCTTCAGAAACTACTCCAAGAATTCCTGCACAAATTCCAAGAGTAATTCTTCCACGGATTTCTCCAGTAATTCTTCCAAGGATTCCTCCAGAAATTTCTTCATGGATTCCTCCTGTAATTTTTGAAAGGATTCCGCCAGAGATTCCTCTAGGGATTCGTTCAGAAATTTCAATGAATTCTTCTAAGAATTCCTTCAGAAACTCTTCCAGGAATCCAGGAATTTATCCAAGAACACCTCCGCGGATTCCTACTCCTGTAATCCCTCCAGGGATTCATTCTGGAATTCCTTCATAGATTCCATAAAGAATTCCACCAGGGATTGTTCCAGGAATTTTGCAGAACTTGTTTTAGATATTCATCCAAGGATTCCTTCAGGAATGTCTCCAGGGATCCGTATTGAAATTCTTACAGGGATTCCGCCAGGAATTCCGCCAGAGGTCCCTCCAGAAATTTCTTCAGAGATTCCTCGTGTAATCCCTCCTGGGGCTCATCCTGGAATTCCTTCACAGATTTTTAAAGAAATTTCTTCAGGGCTTGCAGCAGAGATTTCTCCAGAAATTTTCATAGCTACCTACAGAAATTATTTCAAGAATTCTTTTAGAAACTTCCAGGAATTCCTTCATGGATTCCTCCTGAAAATTCTCCAGGAATCAATCCTGGAATGCCTCCACGAATTCTTCCAGAAAGTCCTCCACGAATTTCTCCAGGAATAATATAAAAGATTCTTTCAGGAATTCCTCCAGGGGTGTTCTCAGTGATTCCTTTATAAATTCCTCTTTGGGTTCCTCCAGGAATTCTTCACGGGATTCCGCCAAGAATACGTCCACGAAAACCTCCAGAAAGTCCTCCAGGAAATTATCCCAGAATTCCTCCAAGTTTTCCTCCTGAGTTTACTCCAAGATTTTTTTCGTGCATTCCTCCAGGGATTTGTCAATGAACTTCTCCACTAATTTCTCCAGAAATTTCTTCCTAATACTCCTCTGTAGATTCGTCATTGTACTCCTCCAGGAATTCCTTCAGAAACTTCTCCACATATTCCTCCTAAAATTTATACAGGAATTTCTCTACGGATTCCTACAGGAAATTTCCCAAGGATTCCTAAATATTTTTATAGGAATGCCTCCAGGGATTCCTCCTGAAATTCCTCTAGGAATTTACCCTGGAATTCTTCCACGATTCCTTCGTGAATTCCTTCAAGAATTTTATCAGGTATTCCTTCAAGAGTTCTTCTAGGGAATTATACAAGAATGCATCTAGAAATTCTTCTTGAAACTCCTCCAGGAATTACTCCAGGAGCTTTCCAGAGCTTCCTCCAGGAATTCTACTTGGCCTTTAGTAATGCTTCCAAAAATTCCTCTTGAAATTCCTGCAGGAATTCTTCCAGGTGGTTAAGTGATAGAGCATAGAAGTTTAAAATGGTGTGTGATGTGAGTATGGTACATTATTAACGTTAAGCCTACTAAGATGATGGAGTCAATATTACCCAGACAAAATATTCTAAATATTGATGTACTGGAACTACCAAAGTGGTGCATGGAATTGAAATATGAACCACATCATTATAGTGCATAAGATGTCTAGATGATATTGTGAATGCCAAAATGGTGCATGGAAAGCTCCGAACAAGGTGCAAGATGTAAGCGTGCTGCATTAGTTGTCACCGTTGTTCAGTAGTTATCAATATGTTGCACGATTAGGTGCACAAGTTGCAAATATGGTGCATGGAATTAAATGTGGTGCAGTAGTCAACATGGTCCAGGTACATGGAGTGTTATTTTGATTTAATAAATGCTGAAATGGTGCATAGAATATAAACAAAATGTATTTAATGTGGTGCTCACACCATAACGGTACATTATATGCCTCTAGTTGATATAATAAACGCCGAAATGGTGCTTGGAAGGCTTTGGTGGTGCAAGAAATTTAATTATGGTGCGTGGTATCAGTATGATGCATTAGATACCTAATTGATTGAAGGACGGTGCATGAGATCAGCATAATGCGTGGATGTCTAGATGATTCTGTGGACATCGTGGTGGTGCATGAACTGTTTTAAGAAGGTGGATGATGTAAGTGTGCTGTATTTGTCGTCACCGTTATTCAGTGATTCTCAACATTTTGTATGGCTAGGTGCACGAGTTTCAAAAATAGTGCTTGGACTTAATTGTGGTGCCGAAGTCACCATGGTTTACGTACATGGAATTCAGTTTTGGAGTACGGAATGCCAAAATGGTGCATAGTATTCAAATGTGGTGCTGACGTCACTAATTGGTTAAAAGATGGTGCATGGGAACATCATGGATGTCTAGATGTTTTTGTGGGCATCATGGTTCTGCCCCAAGTAACAGAACTGCTGAATATCAGTTTCTTAAGCTATAGCTTGCTTAAGAGTAGTTTGTTCCATTCTTGTACAGCAACAATGTTTGTTGGGGGAATACTTAAAAAATACATGCGTCAGTATGGTGCATTAGTTGCCACCATGGTTCAGTGATTCTCAATATTGTTGCATGGTTAGATGCAAAAATGGTGCACAGAATTTAATGTGGTGCGGAAGTCAACATGGATCTGGTGCATGAAATGTAATTTGGTGTACGATATAACAAAATTATGCTTATTAAATTCAAAAGTACAATATTCAGATTCAGATGGTGCATGTAATTTGAAGATGTTGCATGATGTCAGTATGCTGCATTTAATGGAAATACAGTCCGGATTCGCTGGTTGGATCACGACTACGCTCCGATTAGCGAATCGTGTTCGTTCGTTGGGGCAACTGACAACTGATCAAAATGCTCTATCTAGCCACACGCAACTGACGAGAAATACGTCACGAAACACTCCACATACTTGGCAAACGTTCTGTATACAGGAGCTGTGATGCGACGGCGGTCAGACGTCAAACTCGTTTTGACATCTTTTTTGACATTGACAGTGCTTTATTCGCGACTACGAAGGTAAAAGAGATTCCAACTCTTTGTCGCTCTAATGAAAAACCTCGTAAGAAACTGTCAGAATGTGCGTGAAAAAAAGCAAAAAATATTCCCCTCTCGTTTTTTCTCACGTAAACCTTCACGCACTTTCCACAACTTCGTAGTCGCGAATAGTTGGGTTTTGCCCCAACCAGTGAACATTCAACCATCGAGACAGCCCCATTTAACGAGCTCTCAACGAACGAATCGTCACTGTAATTCAATGATTCGCAATATGGTGCATGGGATGTAATTAACCCTCAAGCAGTCGCATCTTTCGACGTCCGCACCATATTTCTTGGATGTTTTATTTTTATATAAAGGGGGGGGGGACCCTTGCCACCCCATGTGCACGCTGATGCCTGCGGTAAATAATTCGTATACACTCAGCGAAGTAAACTATGTACCGAAATTCATCAAAATACCTTATGGAATTTAGCCATAACTGTAAAGTATGGATGCCATAAGAATACCTTATGAACATCGAACATGCTTATTACGACCTAATTACATAAGATAAACTTATGAAAAGAGCAGAAAAATCACAAAATGATGCAGACTGGAATCGATCCATGAACGTCGAGATCACTGAGCTCGTGCCCAACCCACGTTGCTATCGACGCTTGAGATTATCGTGTTGCTAAATGTGTATAAAAGCCAAACTGTGAGTCGATTCTGCATCATAGACCGACCTTACGAAAATCGTTCTAGCCTTTATGAATTGTTTTTTAATATTTATATGTAGGCAATGCCAGGCGCTTGGACCGGTATGACTTTGAGCCGGAGTTGAGGCCTGTTCCTCCGCTGGGAACATCATGCGCATCGCATTAGGTACGGGAAGCGGGAATGCA